>NW_008346083.1:16170-24365 GCF_000622305.1 Nannospalax galili | reverse complement strand
GAATTTGGCAAGTTTCATGCAATATATTCGATCATATTTAGATCCCTTTTAGATAGATAGATAGATAGATAGATGAAAGATGATAGATAGATAGATAGATGAAAGATGATAGATAAACAGATGATAGACAGATGATAGATAGATGATAGATGATGATAGATAGATGATAGATTATAGATAGATAGACAGACATGATAGATGATAGATAGATAGATAGACAGACAGACAGATAGATAGATGATAGCAACACATAGGTTTTGTTTGATTGTTTTCACATAGTTTTTTAATAACTCTTACCTGTGAATAAGAAGGGTTTTGGTGCAGGATACAAACAACTAATGCCAATGGAATTTGTGTTGTGGTCTATGTCATCATGTATGGCAGGAACAATGTATGTAGCAATATTTGGAATGTGTGTGCACACGTGTGTGGTGTGTGCAAGTGTGCATATATGCACACAGGTGAGCTCACCCATGTGGCCATGTGGAAGTTGATGTCAGATGCCTTCCTCAGTTTCTATCTTATTTTCTCAGACAGGGTCTCTCGGAATCTGGAGCTTACCACTTCACCTAGAGTAGCCAAACAGCAGGCTCCAGGAATCCACTGGTCTCCACCTTCTCTCTCTCAGGGTCGGGGTACAGAAACACACCACCATGTGCAGCTTTTACTTGGGTTCTGAGGATCTGAACTTGGGTCCTTGTACTTTGGTAACAACCACTTCATGCACTGAGCCATCTCCCCAGGCCCAATACGACTGTTTTAAAGTTAATTTTGTATTAGTATAGAAAGAAATGGATTTCACTGTGGTGTTTTCATACATATATTTGTATTTTGTTTTGATTTGCCCCTTCCCCTTGTCCTCCGCCATTCCGCCTTCCTCCCTCTCGCTGATCTCCTTCCTCATGTAGTTCCTTTCTGTTCTCTCTCCCTCTCTCTCAATACATGTATATATCATCAGCCCCTCTCTCATTTCCCTCACTCCCTCTCTTTAGACCCTTTTATCCCCTCTCATGGTCCCCTTCCTACTTTAATGTCCTACATATATATACATATATATTTAAATATGTATTCTACATATAAGAGGAAATTTAACCATTCAAACAGAATATTATATACTAGAAAATGCTCTGAATGGGCAATATTTATAATTTTAAGAGTACAAGTATCCAGAGGTACAAAGTTGACCCTGTAAAGTATCTAATTCAAGAACTATGTGACATTATTATAAAGGTGGTAATAGTGGTAAAGAGTGGTAATAATGTCACCGTGTATACACAAAGATACATCAACATGTGCTCACACAAACATGTGAACACATACATGTGCACAATACACACAGGCAGTGTTCCCCATGCACTCTCCAGGGGAGCCAGCCTCTGAAAGGAGCTGAAGCTGTAACAAACGGAAGCCATGTGGAAAAAGTCTTGGACACCATCCTTGGACACCACTGTAAAGCCTGCCCTGATCCTGGACTTTTAGTAGTAACAAAGCTATATTTTTATATGTTAGTTGTCTAAGTAATAATTATGGTTAACCATCTGAGCTGGAGTTTCTAAGATGCACATGAGTTTTACCAGATACACTATAACTGCTATGTGTCTCTGACCATGTGAATAATTTATTTTTCTTACAACGACCCATTATACACTGAAAATTTCACCAACTTCCTCTTTTAAAGTTATTCAGTCAAAGATAATACACAGCCCTGGAGAAAAGGAAAAGCGTTTCTTAGCACAGATGCTTGGGTTTGATTTCCAACTACAGACCTGAGGTCACTTCTGTGCTCCAAGGGCCAGACATGAATTCAGAGCCAGTTTAGTGGCAGTGTGATGTATCTAACAGCAATCTTACTGCTAAGGAAAGGAAAAGCATATTTCAAAGGAAACCAACCATCTGAACCAAGCCAGCAAATGTATAGATTTTGTGACGTGACACCTCTAGGCTGTGTTTACCACCCACTGAGCTCTAAATTAAGTTTAACACGATTCAGTGGTCCTAGAGAAATCTCTTTTGAGCAAGAAGTCACTAGTCACAGTGACAACAGGTCAAGATTGGGTCTCGGATAGCAGAGCTTCCAGTAACAGAATCAGAAGTGGAACAGCCTCCAAGCAGATGCTCTGTGACCACAATGCCATAGCACCACCCCCAGTTGCAATCGTTCCCAACAATTCCCACAAGCCTGCTGTTTCTAGGAGTCACTCTATAAATTGCCTTTTCATCCATTGTTCCCTAGTAAATACTTTTTCTCACTTTAAATTCTTTAGCACCAAATCTAAAACATATTTTTAAGAAAAGAGGAAAAATATTCAAGATACTGAATGATCTTCTCTTTTTAATGCATAGATAGATTTTTTATTGAATTTTTTTGGATTTCATACAATACATTTTAATCATATTTAGACCTCCCCTATCTACAACCCCCATAGCCCACCCATGGGATTTCACACATTCTGTTTTATATGTTAATGCCTATTAAGTCAAGTTTGTACACCTGGATGTTTCTTGGCGTGAGTTCATCCACTGGTGCCTGTTCAACCTGTCTAGCATCATTTGCCCTTAAAGAAAGTCAACTCTCCCTCACCAGTAGTGACCAGCTGCCAATAGGCTACTGAATTACCTTAAAAGATTAAGAGTTTTAGAGCCAAATGAGATATTACTACCTTAGAAACTTATCTATTGCCCCTCTTAAAATTTTCAGAAGAGTAAAATTGGGCTCTGAGGATTTAAGAATGACCTTAAGAACTACTTAGCAAGTTAAGGCTAGATCCCAGGTTGTCTGGATCCAAAATTCAAGATTCTTTTCTCTATATCAAACTCTTTGTAATAGGTAATCTCAGGTAATCACAGGTGTCAACTTGACCAGGCTTTACCAGCCAGGTATTTAATCAAATGCTAATCTAGGGTTACTGGGAAGGTAATTTGTAGAGAAGGTTAACATCTACCATCAGTAGACTTCAAGAAAGATCACAATCAACAATGTGAACCTTTGATCTTGGACTTTCTAGTCTCCATAACTGTAAGAAATAAATGTACTATAAAATAAATTACTCAAAGCCAGGTGTGGTAGTGCACACCTTTAGTTCCAGCACTCAGGAGGCAGAGGCAGGCAAATTTCTTTGAGACTGATCTATATGGTAAGTTCTAGACCAGCTGGGGCTACAGGAAGACCCAGTCTCAAAAAAAATAAAAAATAAAAAAAAAATAAAAGTTTAATTACTCAGCCTTACATGGTCATCCATAGCAAGTAGATTAAGACAGAAATTCTTTCTAGAGTGAAGAGCTAGTTATAGTAACTGGCTTGTGAATATCTCAAGAAAACAGGGATTTTAATACTCAACAGGAGAAGAACTAGGAAAAAGAAAAATATAAGAATAATTAAAGATGGGGCTGGAGAGATGGCTCAGTGGTTAAGAGCACTGGCTGCTCTTGCAGAGGACCCAGGTTCGGTTCCCAGCACCCATATGTTGGCTAACAACCATTTATAACTCCAGTTCCAGGGTATCCAATGCCCTCTTCTGACCTCCACATGCATTGCACAACATGGGTATACTCACATATATGCAGGCAATACACTCATACAACTAAAATGAAAATAACAAATATTTTTTAAAAGAATAATAAATGTATCTTTTCAGTTTCTTTCTTCAATGTCTTAAGGTTTTTATTATACAAGTCTTTAACTTCCTTGGTTAGATTTATTCCAAGATATTTTATGTTTAGTGAGGCTATTGTGAATAGGATCAGATCACTTCCCCGATTTCTTTCTCAGTATGTTTGTATATAGGAAGGCTACTGATTTTAGGGTATTAATTTTATATCCTGCTAATTTGTTGGATGTATTTATCAGCTCTAGGAGTTGTCTGGTGAATTATTTAGGGCCTTTTATGTACAGAATCACATCATCTGTAAATACAATTACAATTTGCACCCTCTTTGTCTCCTTCCTTGCCTTATTGCTCTAGCTGAGGCTTTGAGCACTATATTGAACAGGAATGGAGAAAGTGGACATCCTTGTGTTACCAATTTTAATGGGAATATTTTGAGTTTTTCTCCATTTGGCATAATATTGACTGTTGGCTTGTTGTATGTTGACTTTAATACACTGATTATATATATATGTATATATTTTTTTTCCTTGGATTTTCTGTGACTTATATCATTGTGGGAATGTGGGATTTTAGTCACAGGCCTTCTAGGCATGTAATAAGGTGATCATTGGTTTCTGTCCTTGAACCTGTTTATGTGATGGATTATACTTACTGATTTACATATGTTCAGCCACCCCAGCATCCCTGGGATGAAGCTGACTTGATTATGGTGGATAATCTTTTTTGATGTGCTCTTGCATTCAGCTTGAGAGTATTTTATAGAAAATACCAGAAGATGGAAGATCTCCCAAATGCATAGGCCACTAGGATTAAGATTGTGAAAATGGTCATCCTACTAAAAGCAATATACAGATTCAACACAATCCTCATGAAAGTTCCAACAATATTCTTCACAGAAATTGAAAAAACAATCTCAAATTTCATAGGAAAACATAAAAAAAACAAGATAGCTAAAATAATTCTGAACAAAAAAAGAATTGTTGGAGGCATCAACCATTTGTGATTTGAAATTATTCTATAGAGCTATAGTAACAAAAGCAGCGTGGTATTGAAAGAAAAACAGACAATGGAATAGAATTGAGGACCCGAACTTAAGTCCAACAGCCACCTGATTTTTTACAAAGGGGCCAAAAATACACATTGGAGAAATGACAGCATGTTTAACAAATGGTATTGGTCAAACTAGAGAGTAACATGTGGAAAAATGAAACTAGATTCCTACCTCTCGCCCTACAAGGACCTCAACGTAAGATCTAATACCCTGAATGTGATATAGAAGAAAGTAAGGAATACACTGAAACGTATAGGCCTGGACTTTCTGAACAGGACCCCAATAGTGCAGGCATGAAGATCACAATCGATAAATAGGACCTCATGAAACTAAAGAGCTTCAGTACAGCGAAGGACACTACCATTTGAGTGAAGAGGCAACCTATAGAATGGGAAAAAATCCCTACCAGCTATATACCTGACAGAGAGCTAGTATCCAGGATACACAAAGAACTCAAAAAAAAAAACTAGACATAAAAAAATTAAAGATTGGGACAAGGCACTAAACAGAGTTCACAAATGATGAAATACAAATGGCTGAGATTTTTTTTAATGTTCAGCATCTTTAGCCATCAGAGAAATGCAAATTAAAACTACCTTGAAGTTTCATCTTCCCCCAGTCAGAATGGCTAAGATTTTAAAAAACGAATGACAAATGCTGGTGAGGATGTGGGGAAAGCAGAACACTTATTCACTGCTGATACGATTGCAAACTGGTGCAGCCACTATGGAAATCAGTGTGGAAGCTCCTCAAAAAGCAAAAAAGATCACATGATCTGGATATGCCACTCTTGAACATATACCTAAAGGACTCTGTATCCTACTACCTGTTCATCTTTGTTCATTGCTGCTCTATTCACAAATAACCAGGAAATGGAAACAACATACATGTCTATGAACAGATAATGAAATTTTGGTACATGTACACAATGGAATATTATTCAGCTGTTAAGAAAAATGAAATTATAACATTCTCAGGTAAATGTATGGAACTGGAAACAATCATCATGAGCATGGTAACCCAGACCCATAAATATAAGTATAGTATTTTTTTCTCTCATAAGTGGATGCTAGCTTTGAATCTTTAGATAGGTATGTTTCAACTGGAAAATCCATAGAAGTCAGGAAACTAATAAGGGGCCAAGGGAGTAGGTTCATGGCAGGGAAGATAGAACACAGTGATATGAAGGAGAAAAGGATAATAACAGGATAGGAAGGGTTAAATGGGATGCAGAATGGGAGGGTAGGGCAAAGGAAGGAGTAAGAGGAGGGATAGCTAACACTGAAGGTCTTTTGAAAAAGTCATATGGAAACATACCACTATAGAAGCTTCCTAAGATATATACATATACAGTATAAAAAGAGTTTAGATCCTCAAACAGTACTGGCTATTGTCATTGCTCTTGGTTACCCATCAAGTGTCTTGACCATAAGACCCTATTGCTGAAGATACAATGTACCCGAGTTGTAGAACAAAATGAGATATCAAGTTGGTCCTCATCTTGAAGCTTCATCTCTACTGGCTAGCTTTCATAGTGCTGGAAGGTTCTATGAATGCTACTGGAAGAGAAAAGTAATCATCAACCTTATCTAACTGTGAACCCTGGGAGTTACAAGAACAACTGACCTGGCAACATATGCCCAATGGTGCAATAGTGGCACAATTGTTATAGAAATAACCAACCACCTTCTGATTGGATTTAAAGCCTGCTTCACAAGATGGATCCTATACCTGGCACTGTTATCAGGGCCAAGAACCTATGTCTAGACAGGTCACAGGCCTTAGGGGAGAACTTAGTACTATTATTCTGCTAAACATAGTATTAAGCTGACTTCTAATGACTTTTTGTTATGCCCATAGATTAGCACATCTCTCAACTCTCACCAGAGAACTTTCTTCTTGCAGCAGACAGCAGACAACTGGTCAACATGAAGAGAATAAGAGACAGCACAGTGCTCAGCCCTAAATGGGACACCCATATCACATCCTCTCCTCCCAAGGCTCAGGGATCATTATAGAAGAAGGGGCTTAAAGAGTGTAAGTGCCAGAGGTGGTAGATGAATGCAAGCAAACTGTGTTGTTTAGACACCACAGGGTAACTATACATATGAACCCAGAATGCTTGTGGCAGCATGCAGAAGACCTGTGCAAGCCCAGGGCAGACAGAAACCCAGCACGGATATGGGGGGGGGGGGTGGGCAGAAAGCCCAGGCCCTAGCTGAGGACTTATTGGCAATTGATAGCTGCTGGGAGAGAGAGAGTTAGTTTCTTTATTGGTGTTATTTGGTAGGTTGGCCAGATTTCAAGGGATAGACTCCCTACCCAGGAGCATTTGGGGAACACAAATTGGACTCGACAGGAATTTAAAGAAAGGAAAATAATAATAGAGGCCACGAAGTCAGGGGGCAGTAGGGTGGGGTCGGAGATGGGGAGGAGGTAGGAATATGACCAAAATACACTATATTAAATTCTCAAATAAATCAATAAAAATATTCTAAAATAATAAAAAGAGCAGCATGGAAATAAGGAGCTATAAGACTAGAAAGTGGAGCAAATGTGAGATTGTGATAAGGCACTGGTGTATTACAATCAAGTTCAAGTTCATGGAAAAGTCACTGGGTAAGAGGGAAAAACAAGTGCATATAGTTTGTAAATGCCTTTAACCACAAGTCATAGAGATAAGTACTAACTGCCATTTGTGTACTTGCTGCTTTTTATTGTGACTGATTTTGCCTACTATCTTAGCAGCAGCAACTCAGAGGCAAAGGCAAAACCAGTGCTTTGTTCTTGATATCCCAGTGCCTAACAGAGCATGCTAGCCAGCCTGTTGACCAAGAAGTGAATGAAGGCTTTTAAAACTTCAGAGGTAAGACTTCAAACCAATTACTGAATGCACAAGAGACACAGCATGTTCATTGTTTTATTTAAAAGGACTTGTTTCTGAATCAAATTACTGTTTTCCTTATCACAGTCATCCTTCAGTACCCATGGGGAATGAGTTCTAGATGATCCACAGACACCAACACCAAGGCTGTTCAACTTCCTTATGTACATTGACATAATATTTTCATATAACCTACCTAAACCTACTATAAAGATGGTTTCAAATAATCCTTGGTCACTTATTACCCAATACAGTAATGTAAGCCCAGTATGGTAGTACATGCCTGTAATCTCAGCATTTATGAAGTTAAGGCAGGAGGATTGCAAGTTTGAGACCAGCTTCTGTTGCACAGTAAGTTTGTATCAGTCTGGGTTATATAGCCAGGCCCTGTTTCACAGAGAGAGAATGGGAGAGACAGAGAGGGAGGAGGGGGAGGAAGGGAGAGAGAAAGGGAAGAGAGAGAGAGAGAGAAAGAGAGAGAGAGAGAGAAGAGGAGGGGAGGGGAGGAGAGGAGAGGGAGAAGAGAGTTGGGTTAGTCCAGGTCCTGAGAATTTAGGAGGGGCTGGTGCATAAGAGGAGCCTCAGCTTGGCTGGTTAGCTGGTCACTGTGGAGGGTACTGGTTTGGGACAGGAACTGAGCCAGGAGTGAGGC
>NW_008346083.1:3406-14935 GCF_000622305.1 Nannospalax galili | reverse complement strand
AGGGAAGGGAAGGGAAGAAGGGAAGGGGAGGGAGAAAGAAGGAGGGGAGAGAGGGGAAGAAAGTAAGGAAGGGAAGCAACAAAAATAACAGAAAGGAATTGAAACCAAATGAAAGGAAAATTAAATAAATAACTGTTACATTGTACTATCTAGGGTATAGGACAAGAGCAAAGATCTGCACATTTGGTACAGACACAACAACCCTCACGGACCCAACTACACAATGACTGATCCTGGTTTGAACAATGGTTGCAGAGCTTGAGGGTTCTAAATATAACTGCCAACACCCTTCAGCTTAACTGTGATATAGAAGTCCTTGACATTGCCCTCAAATTTAGAAAGTGGCCCATCTAAATAAAAAATTATATACTTCATATTTAGATTAGCTAAAAAACATGTCATACACATGAAATTCTCTGCAAATCAGGAAAAATTCAAAACATTGTAAGTTCAGAATTATGAAAGAAAAAAAGTAAAACCATTCTCGGCAATGCTCTCAGGACCGTATACTACTACCCAGGGCCTCACTAATGTGATCATCATCATCATCCATATTCCTCTCCACCTACTATTAAAGTCACAAGGCTAATGAGGAAAATACGGGCCTTTGTTTTCTTCTGTTTCTGTCTTAGCATATCATTGCTTGTAACATACATATTGCATACTGTTTTCCAATAATGCTTGAAGTCCTGTACAAGTAGTTGTTCTTTTTCGTACGGTACTAGGATCATAAAAGCTATTATCCTCATTTTGCAAATAGAAAAGCCAAAATATGAACAGTTTAGGTCAAGCAACAAAGTTCAGTGACGAGACTGGGAAATGGACTAGGACAGTTGAAAAGAGACAGTTTTCCCTGGCTGAGTTCACTTGAAAATAAAAATTTCTTGGTCTGTTGTCTTAAGCATGTGCGCACGTGCTTGTGGGGCCAAGACTGATGTCTCCACCTTATTCGCTGGGGCAGGGTCTCTCCATTGAACCCAGAGCTCATGCATACGGGCTGGTCTAGTGAGCCAGCTTGCTCTATGGGTCACCCGTCTCCATTTTATGAGTGTTGCAGATGGGCCACTATGCCCGCCCAGTATTTACATGGGTTCTGGGAATCTGAACTCCAATTTTGTGGTGCCAAACTACAAAACAAAATGATTTTGACTTCTACCCTTTCTATATGGTTTTAAATTATTTCCATCAATTCCTTTAAAAAATGGAGAATATAGATATTGGTAATATTATATAAAGGCCAAGCAATAAGAATACATGAAGTTTGTCAGGTATGGGCCCTAAATTCTAGCGCTCAAGGTGTCTGAAGCAGGTGGATTTCTGTGAGTTCAAGGCCACCTGGGGCTACATAGTGAGACTTTGCCTTTAAAAACAAATACATGAAGTTCTATACTATAACCCTTTCCCTTCATTTTGAGTTTATTGATTAATTCATCTTTTAACATATTCAAAATATTATGGATGGGCTGAAGGTATGACTCAGTGGTAGAGTACTTTCCTGAGGTGGAGGTTTGATCCCTGTACCACAAAACTGGAGTTCAAATCCGCAGAACCAATTGTTGATAATAGTGGGCATGGTGACCCACCTGCAACACTCATAAAATGGAGACAGGTTTCCCACAGATCAAGCTGGCGCACTTCCAACCCCATATGGGTGAGCTCTGGCTTCAATGGAGAGACCCTGTCTCAATGAATAAGGAAGACTCCTGATATCAGTCTTGAGCCTCTACATGCACACGTACACACATGCACTGACACACATATGAGCAAACACATGCACATCATATCACATACACATGAAAAATTAAATAATAAGTAAAAATATTAAAACTTTTATAAGGAAATGCATCATTTTATGTCAAAAAATATTTTTGTAAAGTCAGTTTACTATTTGCAAATTGCAGTTCATTAATTCCAACTAACAATAAATTTAAAGGAGACCCAGATTCCTACCCTTTTTGAAGAAATTTGATGTGTTTTTTTCCCATGCCTGTGTGCATGTCTATGTGTGTTTACACATGTGTATGTGTGCATGTGGAGGCCAGAGGACAATCTGCAGTGTCATTCTCAGGAATCCATTCCACCTTCTTTGACTCAGGGTCTCTCACTGAACCTGGAGCTTCCCAAGTAGGCTAGACCAGCTGGCCAGCCAGTCCCAAGGGTCCTCCTGTCTCTTCTTCCCCAGCCCTAAGATCTTTAAGTGCATCACCCCATCCAGCATTTTTAAGTAGATCCTAAGGATCAAACTCAAGTCCTCATGCTTGCAAAGCAAGCACTTTACCAATTGAGCTATAGCCCAGCCCAAGATGTAATGTTTTAAGTTACATGGTCTGATTCTTCCCATACACACAGCACTTGAAGGGAATTTCTCCTTAAAATAGACAATAAACTCATGCCTAAACTCATGCCTGTGGCTTAGGCTCCAACGGTTGCCTAAGCTGTCATTTTCCACTTAAGTGAACATGGTAGACACACAAACTAGCTTTCCAGAATGAGACTATCACACTTCCTCTGGCAGGCTCAGCAGCTCCAGTAGAGGCTTCCCCTTCCTCTAATTGCCTCCAGTTTCCAACCTCTCACTTCCCCTGGTGCAGAATTAGAAAACTGAGTGTGTCAAGCTGATATTGGAAAAAGTGTTAAGTTGATGAGTTATATTTTCTTTGGAAGGAAGAACAGCAAGTGGAAAATCAAGAGCAGTTCAGATAAGGTTAACCGTGCCCTTAGCTGGAAAAAATCCTCTCCAATTTCTCATGATTGATACAGCACATTCACTCAGCTAGCCCCTGTGGGTCCTGGAGCATGAGATATGCTAAAGTTTCCAGCAGACTCAGCAAGTCCAATAATGGAATTCAAATTGTTTGATCTGAGGCGTGACTCTAGGTTATATAATCAAGAAGACAGAAATTCCAACTAACAGATGCAGGTATTCTTGGGGACTGGGTCTTGTCGATTAATTGGAATCTTTTGTGTGTGTGTGTGTGTGTGTGTGTGTGTGTGTGTGTTGTGTATGTGTGTGTCCCAAATGACACCCTCCTATAGTCTCCCCCCCCCACTGGAGCCTATGTTCTCTGTCATCCCTGTTACTGCCCACTGTGTTGTCAGTGCCCCCAGCCATTCCCCAGTGCAAGTCCATCCGCTGAGTCTAATCAGCTTATTGGTAGCTCCTTGGTTAGACTTTCAAGTGTATAGCCTATGAAGAAAGTACACTCTGGCCTTTTATACATGTTTTAAAAACTGAAGGGCTGAGGATGTGGCTCACTTGGCAGAGTACTTGCTTAGCATGCATGAAGCCCTGGGTTCAATCCCCAGCACTTCATAAACCGGGCATGGCAGCACTGGCCTGTAATTCCAACACTCTGGAAGTAGAGGCCGGAGAATCAGGGGTTCAAGGTCATCCTTGCCAATGAGTGCAAGGCCAGCATAGGGCTGCATGGGAGTCCCTTCTCCCCGACTCAAAAGAATGAAGGTAGAGCACAAATGGGTCACCAGCAAGTCCCTAGATTCTATGTGGAACTGGAAATAGGTGTTACTCAAAAAATGTGCTGATCTCTTCCTCTGTAACTATCTCTGACACACCCATCCTTACTTAGCAAACACTTACCATTCTTATTTTTTTAATATTTTATTTATTATCTTTATTTTATGTGTATGAGTGTATTGCCTGCATGTGTGTAAGTGCACCCATGTCGTGCAATCCCACGGAGGACAGAAGAGGCCATCGGATCCCCTGGAACTGGAGTTATGGACAGTTGTTAGTTGCCATATGGGTGATGGGATTCGAATCTGGATCTTCCACAAGAACAGCCAGTGTTCTTAACCGCTCAGCCATGTCTCCAGCCCACACTTACCATTTTTAACTAAATGTTAAATACAGTGGTAACCTCACTTGGAAGCAATGCTTTAAACTTTTATTAAATTATAAACTTGTCTACTATTTCTTAGTTTGAAATATATTCCCTTAAGCTCTAAAGTGTCTGAAAATTCTGCATTCTTTCTGTTCTCTGCAAAACCCTCCTTTTATGGATGGTTTCCAAGAGCCAAAGCTTTACAAAGTAAATCTCATGGTTTATGAGGGCTATTCATTTTATTTCATTCTAAGAGGAGCCAAGAAGCCGTTTCTCCCTTTTCTGGTTGGAATGCAACTGAGAATGTGGCTTGGAAAATTCCTGACTATGTTGCAAAGGTATGTCATCCGCAATCGTGCTCTATGCTTAACATCTTTTGAAAATAGAAACCTGGAATGAGAAATTACCAGGGCTTAAATGGAATGGGACAAAATTCTCACTAATCTTTGTTTGAAGACGAAGAAAATGATGGTGGTTTTGCTCAGGAGCATAAAAAGGAATTAGGAAGCTTACTTTGATTACATGGGTCTGTAAGCCACTTTCTATTTTTAAAAATAATGTTTATGTCTAGATTAATAGCTAGAATATTTAAAAAATTATAAAAATTAAGCACAAAAAAACAAAAATATCCAACCAATAAATTGGCTGATGAGCTAATAGACAATTTTCAAAAGAAGATATACAAATGGAAAGTGAGACTGTGCAAAAGAATTCAACATCCTTAACCATCAGAGAAACACACACTAGTACTGCTTTGAGCTCCCTTTTCACCCCAGTCATAATAGCTATCATCAAGAACTCCCCCCATCAAGAACTCCCCCCATCTCTGAAGTCCTGACTTCAAGGCTTTAAGGCACTGAAAAGAAAATCAGTGTGTTGCATGAGATCAGGCAAGGAGGTAGAGGAAAAAGGAAAACTGACATGCTTCTGGTGGGAATGTAAATTTGTGCTGTCACTATAAAATCACTGTGGAGGTTCCTCAAAAAACCTAAAAATAGAATTACCACATGACCCAGTTATACTGTTCCTGGTTATAGGTCCAAAGGATTCTGAGTCAACATACCACAGAGACATTTGCACATGCATGTCTACTGCTACACATGGGTAGTGGCTGAGAAATGGAACCAGCCTAGATGTCCATCAACAAATGAATGGACAAAGAAAATACGGCAAATGTACTCAATGGAATTTTATGCATCCATAAAGAAAAACAAAATCATGACATTTCAGGGAAATGGATGAACTGGAGTCTCAAAAATACCATATGTTCTTTTCTCATATGCAGACTCTGGATCTAAGTGCGTGTGTGTAGGTTATGAAAGTAGGGATGGGATTTGGAGAGGAACAGAGGAAGGGGGAAGGAAGAGAAAATATGGAATATACATCATGAAAGCAGGGGGCTACTTGGAAGGAAGATGGGGGCTAGCAGGAGCAGAAGGGGAGGAATAAGAACAAAGCACAGTGACATATGTTATGACAATGTCATAATGAAACCTATGATTCACTATGTTAAAAAATAAAAAGCTTATGTCAGCTCATCTATTCAGCAGGAAACTTCACTGATAGGTTATTTGTTTTTACAAGCAGCTTAGCGTTCTGTGGCTTCAAAGTTCAGAACTATTAGAAAAAGATGGAAGTCTCATTCTAAAAAGAACGCAAGAAATTGATTTGTACCCGAAAATGAGTACGTGGCCTAGCCAAGTTTCCCTCCAATAATGCCATTAGATAGGAAGGAGGCAGAGTACAGGTCAAATGGGGAATGGTGTTGTCACATGGGTTTACGATATTCTTCTAAGCAGCATCACCATTGACAGATGTTAGAGATAGCAACCCTGGGGCTGGAGAGATGGCTCAACAGTTAAGAGTACTTGCTGCTTTTACAAAGGATCTGAGTTTGGTTCCCAGCACCCACATGGCAACTAACAACCATCCATAACTCTAGTTCCAGGGAATCAGACACCATCTTCTGACCTCTAGATAACTGCCCCCAATACTTATACATATAAGTACACTGATATATATGCAAGCAAAACACTGATATACATAAAATAAAAATGATAAATAAATAAATAAATAATTGTATTTAAAAGCTGGTAACCCATCCCCCACCCCAGGTCTTGACTTCAAGACTTTAGGACACTGAAAATAAAATCAATATGTTGAATGAGATCTGTTACCTATGAAGGTGAACACCTCTCAGAGCTGTTCTGTAGTAGGTATTCTGAGAGTCTCTCCATCACCAAATTCCAATGAACATGGCCTTGATGCAGCTAGAATACTGCATAGTTTGGAATCTGAGTCTAACCAAGGAAACTGAGACATGAATAAGTGAATGATCCCAGATTGTAACAAAGACTGAGTCAAAAGAAGAGAAAGGATGGGCTTGGAGCCCAGACAAGGAGAGCAGAATAGAAAGATGCTCTGTTATTTGTACCTGAGCCCTGCACCACCCAAGGAAGTTGTGCTTTTGGCTCCCGGCTTCAGCTTTCCAGGCTGCTGGAAGGCTTATCCTTAGGGAAGTAGATCAGATGCTTAACCCTACTGTGTCTAGTTTCCCCATCTGGGAACAGTAGGTGATGAGTTCAAAGGGGAAATAAGAGATCGTTTACATGGACCCTATGGGTCACTGTGATGATCTAGGTTTTACTCTAAGAGAAATGGGAAGCCAGTGGAGGTTTGTGAGCAGAGTATTATCAGGATATTATATTGTAAGAGAAGTAGGAGAAATGAATGAGTTAAACCAGGAAAAATGCTTAACATAATGTCCTGTCTATTACTGAGTGGTTAATTATTTTTGTAATTACTGTAGCTTAGTGGTATTATCAAAGTAGCTCTTCTTTCCCGAGATTAAATTAGGAAAATATGGAAAATATGAATGGTCCTATAACTAGTAAGAAGATTTGATCAGTAAGCAAACACTTCCCAATAAAGAAAAGCCTTGGACCATATGGCTTCATTGGTGAAGTCTACAAACATGTAAAGGATTACCATGAATCTTTCTCAAGCACACCAAAGAATTACAGAATAAGGAATAGTTCTGTATTTACTTTATGGAGCCAGCATCGCCTTGACACCAAAGTCAGACAAAGACACTACAAACATAAATAAATAAAACTACAAATCAACACACTTGATTGTTATTAATGCAAAAATCCTCTACAAAATACTAGCAAGTAGGAGTTCTTAGCGTGTCCAGAGTATTACACCATGACTAAATAATATATATTCTAACCAGAGCATGGGGCAAGAAAAAGAAACAAAGGGCATCCAAATTGGAAAGAGATGAAAGCAACCCTATTTCCAAATTGCACAGTCCTCTCTATAGAAAACCCTAAGGATAATATACACTTCAGAAAAAAAATAGAATGAGGACAGCCAAAATTTGAGAGTAACCATGAACAAAAATCAATTATATTTCTATCCACTAACAATAAACAAAATTTTTTAAAAATCTATTTTTTCTCTGTCTACATTAAAAAATCAGAGGACCCGGGTTCAATTCCCAGCACCCACATGGCAGATATGAACTGTCCTTAACTCCAGTTCCAGGGGAATCCAAAGACCTCTTCTGACCTTTGCAGGATTGCATGGCATGGGTGTACTCACATGCAGACAATACACTCATACACATAAAATAAAAATAATAAAAATTTTAAAAAGTTTTTTAAAAACCAGAAACAGCACAAACAAATGACTTTACATTACAACTCAAGACACTGGAAAGGCAAGAATAAATGAAACCCAGACCCAGCAGATGAGAAGAAATAGCAAAAATCAGAGCAGAAATTAATGAAATCGAAACAAAGAAAACAATATAAAGAACCAATGAATCTAACAGCTGTTTCTTGAAAAAAAATAGACAGACCCATAGCCCAGTTAATCAAGAGAAAAAAAGCATAAATCTAAATCAACAAAATCAGAGATGAAGGGGGAAACATCACAACAGACACCCAAAAGATCCAGAACATTATAAGGGAATACTTTTAAAAAACCTATACTCTATTAAATTTGAAAACCTAAAAGAAATGGATGAATATCTAAAATCATAGGAATCACCAAAGATAAACCAAGAAGAAATCAACAGCATAAATAGACCCATATCATATAAGGAAATTGAAACAGTAATACAAAACCTCCCAACTGAAAAAAGCCAGGCCCAGATGGATTTACAGCAGAATTATACCAGACATTTAAAGAAGATCTAAAACAAATACTACTTAAATTATTCAAAAAGATAGAAACAGAAGAACTCCCAAATTCCTTCTATAAAGTCAGCATCACTCTCATACCAAAACCAGGTAAAGACACAACCAAAAAAGAAAACTGTAGACCCATACCCTTAATAAATAGATGCAAAAATTTTCAGCACAATATTTGCAAACCATGCACAGACACACATTAAAAAGATCATCCACCACGATCAAGTCGCTTTTTTCCAGAGATGCACGGATGGCTCAATACACATAAATCAATAAACGTCATAAATCATATAAATGAACTCAAAGACAAAAGTCATATGGTTACCCCAATAGATGCAGAAAAGGCCCTTGACAAAATTAAACATGCATTTATGTTAATAGACCTAGGGGGAATTGGACTGGAGGGAACATACCTCAACATAATTAAAGTCATATACAACAAACCCACAGCCAACATCATTCTAAATGGAGAAAAACTGGAAGCATTCCCATTTAAATCAGGAACCAGACAAGGATGTCCACTATCTCCACTCCTTTTTGATGTAGCACTTTTAAAACTCTTGCTAGAGCAATAAGACAGGAGAAGAAAATTAAAGAAGTATTAATTGGAAAAGAAGAGGCCAAATTATCCCTCTTTGCAGATGATATGATACTATACCTAAGAGATCCCAAAAGTTCCACCAGAAAACTCCTAGAACTGATCAACACTTTCAGTAAATGGCAGGTTACAAAATTAATCTACAAAAATCTATAGCCTTTCTATATACCAATAACAAGCAATTGGAGAAAGAGTACAGGGAAACACTCCCATTCACAACAGCTGCAAAAAAAAATTTTTTTTCAGAATAAACCTGACCAAAGACATTAAAGACAAAAATTTTTAATCTTTAAAGAAAGAGATTAAGGATGCCACCAGAAGATGAAGAACCTCCCATGCTCATGGATTGGAAGAATATATTGTGAAAATGACCATTTTGCCAAAAGCAATATATAGATTCAATGCCATCCCACTCAAACTCCCCACAACACACTTCACCAAATTAGAAAAAAAAATTCTAAAATTCATATGGAGCACAAAAGACCCTGGATAACCAAAGCAATCCTGAGCATAAAGAGCAATGCTGGGGGGATTACCATAACAGACCTCAAACTATATTACAGAACTGTAATCATAAAAAGAGCATGGTACTGGCACAAAAATAGACACATAGATCAATGGAGCATAATTGAAGACCCAAAAATGAGTACCTGCAATTTCAGCCACCTGATACTTGACAAAAGTGCCAAGAACAAACACTGGAGGAAAGACAGCATCTTCAACAAATCCATGCTGACAAAACTGAATCTCCATCTATAGAAGAATGAAAGTAGACCCTTATATTTCACCTTGCACAAAAGTCAACTCCAAATGGGTTAAACACCTTAATGTGAAGATTGAAACTCTGAGACTGTTAGAAGACAACATTATCAGTAACCTATAAGATACAGGTATAGGAAAGAACTTTCTAAATAGGACAGCAGTTGCTCATGAATTAAGGTAAACAATCAACAAGTTGCACCTCATTAAACCAAAAAGCTTCTGTACAGCAAAAGAAAAAAACAAGGAAGTGAAGAGAAAATCCACAGAGTGGAAGAAAATCTTTACCATCTGACAGAGATTCGTAAAAAACTCAAAAAGCAAAGAATCAAGAAAACAAATGACCCAATTAAAAGATGGGCTAAGGATCTGAACAGAGAGTGCTCAAAAGAGTAAATAAATATGGCTAAGAAACATTTTTAAAAGTGTTCAACATTGTTAGTAATTGGGGACATACAAATCAAAACCACTCTAAGATTTCATCTTACCCCAGTCAGACTGGCTAAGATCAAGAGAACAAACGATACCAAATGCTGACGAGGATGTGGAGAAAGGGGAACGCTCACTCATTGCTGGTGGGATTGCAAACTTGTGCAACCCTTACAGAAATCAGTGTGGAGAACTCTTAAAAAAATAAAAATGGGGACTGGAGAGATAGCTCAGTGGTTAAGAGCACTGACTGCTCTTGTAGAGGACCTGGGTTCGATTCCCAGCACCCACATGGCAGCTACAAAGTGTCCTTAACTCCAGTTCCAGGGGAATCCGAAGCTCTCTTCTGACCTCCGCAGAATTGCACGACATGGGTGCACTCAAAAACATGCAGACAATACACTCATACACATAAAATAAAAATAATAAAACATTTTTTAAAAACTAAAAATGAACCTACCATAAGACAGGATTGTACCACTCCTTGGCATATACCCAAAGGACTCATCCTACTGCAGAGATACTTGTACATCCATGTTTGTTGCTTCTCTTTTCACAATAGCTAAGAGATGGAAGCAACCTGTGTCCCTCAACTGACAAGTGCTTAACAAAAATGTGGTACATTTCTCACCTCCCTCTGCTTCCCTAGGCCCACACCCCCACACCCTCCCCCCCCCCACCCTCCCAACCCCCCACCCCACGCAGGCTTCTCTCTCACCCGCAGGCCTCAGTCCAGGATAAGTCCTTTGCACCTTCCTGTGCCTGGACTGCCCCAGCCTCATTCACCCTCCCATTTCCCCCACTGGTCTCTCCTAATTTGGGTCCTGCCCCATTCCTTGTCTTGGGGCCCCAGACTCCTGGGGAACCAATACTGCTTCGTGACCCTTTTCATCCAAACCAACAGTACTGCCCCAGGAGCTCTGCTTCTGGAAATGGCCCCACCCTCACCTCCCTCTGCTTCCCTGGGCCTGCACCACCCACCGGCCTCTTTCTGGAATACGGGCGCTGACCTTTCCTCTTCCTGATTCTATGCATCCAAACCAACCCAGCTCCTCAGTGAAATCCCCAGGAGTCCTTGGGGCCTCTTCCCACCCCATCTCCCCCTGCATCTCTGGGTGGCATGGCCACCAGCTGCCCTAGACCAGCATCTTTCCAGGACCAGGCTCCCAGGCCAGTCCAACCCCCAAATTCCTGAGGCCAAAATCACTCCTGGAGGGATTCAGACCTTAGGAAAAAGCCTGAAAACATGTGACCCTCATCTGAATTGGGCCTCTGTGGGAACTCCTGAAAACAAAAGCAATCCAGCCACTCCAATATAAAATCAAAAGAGAGAACCAGAAACTTAGATGAACCAACCTTTCATGCCCAAAAACTAAACCACAAAGACACAAAGTTCACAAAAAGAAGCAGACGTAAATTTGAAGGCCTGAGTCTCACACAAGAATCAGAAACTAAAAAAGAAATTCATAGGTCAAAATCACAGAGAAAAAACAATAACATGAAAAACCAAAATAACATATCCCCACCAAATACCAATAGTCCTCTAGAGGAGTAAAATGAGAACCCCCCAGAGATAACACAGGACATGGAACTCAAAACAACAATTACAAACATGATAAAAGAATTCAGCGAATTTAAAGAACACACAAACAAAGAAATCAAAGAACTGAAGGAAGATAGGGATAAACTTCTGAATGAATTC
>NW_008346083.1:2839-3157 GCF_000622305.1 Nannospalax galili | reverse complement strand
TAGGATGAATGAAATGGAAAACAGTATAAAGACTGGAAGATAAAGTGGACGAACTAGACCACTCAAGCAAAGAGTATGAAAAATTTAAGAAATCACAAGAATGGAATATGCAGGAATTGTGTGACACCACAAAAAGACCAAACTTACAGATCATAGGCATACAGGAAGGAGAAGAATCCCAAGACAATGGCATGGACCAGATCTTCAACAGAATCATGGAAGAAAATATCCCAAAATTAAAGACATACCCATACAAATACAAGAAGCATATAGAATATCAGACAGGACCAGAAAAGAAACTCTCCACAGCACATCATA
>NW_008346083.1:0-343 GCF_000622305.1 Nannospalax galili | reverse complement strand
GGAAGAATTAATATTGTGAAAATGACCATCCTACCAAGAGTCGTATATAGATTCAATGCAATGCCAAACAAAATCCCCATGACATTTTTCACAGAAGTGGAAAAAACTATCCTAAGATTCATATGGAAGCACAAAAGACCTCGGATAACCAAAACAACCCTGAGCACTAAGCAATACCAGGAGGATTACTATACCAGATTTCAAGTTGTATTACAGAGCTATAGTCATAAAAACAACATGGTGCTGGACAAAAACAGACCCATAGATCGCTGGAACAAAATTGAAGACCAAGTATGAGTACATGCAATTTCAGCCACCTCATATTTGACAAAGGGGCCAAGAA
>NW_008346082.1:2925260-2926369 GCF_000622305.1 Nannospalax galili | reverse complement strand
GAATTAATATTGTGAAAATGAACATCCTACCAAAAGTCATATATAGATTCAGTGCAATCCCAATCAAAATCCCCATGACACACTTCATAGAATTAGAAAATAAAAAAATCCTTAAATTCATATGGAAGCACAAAACAACCCGGAGAGCCAAAGCAACCCTGAGCACAGAGAGCAATGCTGGGGGGATTACTATACCAGATCTCAAAATATACTGCATAGCTATAATAATAAAAATAGTGTGGTACTGGCACAAAAATAGACACATAGAGCAATAGAACATCATTGAAGACCCAAACCCGCATATACACAATTTCAGCCGCCAAGAATATTCACTGGAAGAAAGACAGCATGTTCAACAAATGGTGATGGCAAAATTGGATCTCCACCTGTAGAAGAATGAAACTAGATCCTTATCTTTCACCTTGCACAAAAGTTGACTCCAAGTGGATCAAAGTCCTCAGTGTGAAACTGGAAACCTTGGAACTACAGAAGAAAATATTGGCAGCAACTTACAAGATACAGGTGTAGGAAAGGAATTAAGGTCAGCAATCAACAAGTGGGATCTCATTAAACTAAAAACCTTTTGTACAACAAAAGAAACAATCAAAAACATGAAGAGAAAACCCACAGAGTGGGGAAAAAAATCTTCACCAGTGACACATCTGACAGAGGTTTAACATCCAGAATATATAAAGAACTTAAAGAATCAAGAAACCAAATGACCCAATGAAAAGATGGGCTAAAGATCTAAACAGAGAGTTCTCAAAGGAAGAAATAAAGATGGTTAAGAAACATCTTTAAAAGTGTTCAGCATCATTAGTAATTAGGGAAATGCGAATTAAAACCACTTTAAGATTTCATCTTGTCAGAATGGCCAAGATCAAGAGAACAAATGATACTAAATATTGGAGAGGATGTGGGGAAAGGGAAATGCTCATCCACTGCTGGTGGGGCTGCAATCTTGTTCAACCCCTATGGAAAGCAGTGTGGAGAACTCTTAAAAAACTACAAATGAACCTACCATTTGACCCAGTTGTACCACTCCTTGGAATATACCCAAAGAACTCATGCTATTGCAGAGACACTTGTACATCCATGTTTATTGCTGC
>NW_008346082.1:2922733-2923192 GCF_000622305.1 Nannospalax galili | reverse complement strand
AGGAAGGAAGGAAGGAAGGAAGGAAGGAAGGAAGGAAGGAAGGAAGGCCCATAAAAAAAGAAAGAAAGAGTACATGAAGTTGTCAGAAAAAAGTGATGAAGAGATATGGAAGGAGTTGGAGGGAAGGGAGTGGGCATGGATTTGATTAAAAACATCTTATATGCATGCATGAAATTCTCAATTAACTTTTAAAAAAATTTTTTAGAAGAAGCATTTCATTACAGCTTTAACATACTCAATAACAGTTTCCAGAGAAAAGATACATCTTATTCAAAAGTGGCTATAAAATTTTAGGTTCACTGTTGAATCTAATAACCCCATACTTAGAAGAAGCGTTTCATTACAACAGCATTGACATATTCAATAACAATTTCCAGAGCTCAGATGCATCTCTTTCAAAATTGATGAAATTTTTAGGTTTACAGTTGAATTAATACAGCTATACAATATTGTACTAAG
>NW_008346082.1:2919642-2921154 GCF_000622305.1 Nannospalax galili | reverse complement strand
CCTAGGAGGGCAAGGAGCAAAAACTGTCCTTTATGTCCCCCTGACCAAATTAGTATAGGCCTCAAAGTATGGCTGTTAAACATCCAAGAAGGTTAGTTCTATTAGTCTGGTACTTTTAATTACCATATGCCATGTAGCTAGAGCTTGGGAAAAGACAAAAATCTCTCAGATAAACCTTGCCTAGGTATATATTACATTCTTTGATCTGGTTGTATGTATAATTTGTCATTAGGTTGTTGGACTAATGTGGTCCCCTCTGGCTTTCTAAAACTAGCTAGGCATTATCTCTCACATTGTCTAACCCTTCCACCATGGTTTCCCCATTTAAGGTGCCTGTTTTTTTCATTTATCCCTTACTAATACCCTTTTCCTATGGTCCCACCTCTCTTGGGTTCCTTCTTTCCATTTATCCCCTAGGTTCCTTGTATAACCTCCCCCCCTTAAAATAACCCCATTATTGTCCATATCTCCCTTGTTAACCCCTGTTTTCTACTGTTCTTCTCTTTCAGATTCTTTCTTTTCCTTTACCTCCCTGGTTCCTATTCATTATCCTGGTTCCTGTAGTTATGTCTGGATACATATTCACTTATAAAGATTTGATGCTAGGATCCACATATGAAGGAGAACATACACCTTTTTTTCTGAGTCTGTTACTTCACTTAGTATAAAAGTTTCTAGTTCCATCCATTTACCTGCAAATTTCATGATTTCATCTTTCTTTACTGCTGAGTAAAACTCCATCGTATAAATGAACCACATTTTCATTATCCACTCATCAGTTGAGGGACACTTAGGTTGCTTCCATCTCTTAGCTATTGTGAAAAGAGCAGCAGCAAACATGGATATACACGTGTCTCTGCAATAGGATGAGTTCTTTGGGTATATGCCAAGGATTGGTATAACTGGGTCAAATGATAGGTTCATTTGTAGCTTTTTTTTTATAGGGCATGGTTTTCTATTTATTGTTTGAGAATTTCATACATATAAACAATGAAATGTAATTATAACAACCCCACTGTCCCCCTCAAACATCCCTTGAATCCCCAATATGTCCTCCTCCAAGCTTCATGTCCTCTTCTTTTCCTTTTTAATACCCACTACATCCAATTGTGTACATAGGTACGGGGCTGTCCACTGGAGCATGGACAACCTACCAGTGGCCAAATCCTGAAAAAAAGAGTGGTTATCCCTACCCCAGAAACTACCAACTGCCAATAGCAGAGAACACTTCCTACCTATACCAGAATATTGACTAACTTGATCTTACACAGGTCTGGTGCAGGTAACCACAACTTGTGAGTTCATGAAGACAATTGCCATGTCCTGTCCAGAAGACAGCATTTCACAGCACTCCTACTCATCCTCCAGCTCATGTTCCTTCTGTCTTCCCTTCCACGGTGTTCACTGAGCCTTGGCAGCACTAGACGGGGGTGGGGTTAATAAAAATATCCCACTTAGGGCTGAGCACCCAGTCACTTATTCTCAGCACTTCAACCAGTTTTGAATCTCCCC
>NW_008346082.1:2916078-2916685 GCF_000622305.1 Nannospalax galili | reverse complement strand
TTATTAAACCTCTGTCAGATGTGTCGCTGGTGAAGATTTTCTCCCATTCTGTGGGTTTTCTGTTTGCTTCCTTGGTTGTCTCCTTTGATGTACAGAAGCTTTTTAGTTTAATGAGGTCCCATTTGTTAATTCTCACCCTTGTTTATGAGCAATTGATGTCCAGTTTAGAAAATCCTTTCCTACGCCTATATCTTGTAGGTTTTTCCCAATGTTTTCTTCTAAGAGTTTCAGAGTTTCAGGCTTTAAATTGAGGTCTTTGAGCCATTTGGAACTGACTTTTGTACAGAGTGAAAGATAGGGGTTTAGTTTCATTCTTCTACAAGTGGATATCCAGTTTTGCCAGCACCATTTGCTGAACATGCTGTCTTTCCTCCAGTTAATGTTCTTGGCCCCTTTGTCAAATATCAGGTGGCTGAAATTAGATTTATTCATATTTGAGTTTTCAGTTTTGTTACATTGATCTATGGGTCTATTTTTGTGCCAGTACCATATAGTTTTTATGACTATAGCTCTGTAATACACCTTAAAATCTGGTATAGTAATCCTGGCATTGCTCTTAGTGCTCAGGGTTGCTTTGGCTATCAGGGGTCTCTCGTGCTTCCATATA
>NW_008346082.1:2913893-2915590 GCF_000622305.1 Nannospalax galili | reverse complement strand
ATAGAAAGAATTTGGAAGTTCTCCCTCCATTTCTATCTTTTTGAATAAATTAAGTAGTATTGGATGTAGATCTTCTTTAAATGTCTGATAGAATTCTGCTGTAAATACATCTGGTCCTGGTTTTTTTTTTAGTTGGGAAGTTTTGTATTACTGTTTCAATTTCTTTTGGTGTTATGGGTCCGTTTAAGCCATTAATCTCTTCTTGGTTTAGTTTTTGTGGTTCCCATGCCTTTAGATATGCATCCATTTCTTTTAGGTTTTCAAATTTAGTAGCATATAGGTTTTTAAAGTCTTCCCTTATAATGTTCTGTATCTTTCTGGTGTCTGTTGTGATGTTTCCCCTTTCATCTCTGATTTTGTTGATTTGGAGGTGCTTTCTTCCTTTTGGTTAACTGGGGTAGTGGTCTGTTGATCTTGTTTATCTTTTCAAAGAACCAGCTCTTGGATTTGTTTATTCTTTGTATTGTATTCTTTGTTTCTATTTCATTAATTTCTGCCCGGATTTTTGTTACTTCTTGTCTGCTGGGTTTGGGTTTCATTTGCTGTTGCTTTTCAAGTGTCTTGAGTGGAACATTAAGTCATTTATTTGTGTTCTTTCTGATTTTTTGATGTAGGCACTTAGAGCTATAAACTTCCCTCTAAGGACAGCTTTCAGTGTGTCCCAGAGGTTTTGTTGTGTTGTATTGTCCTTTTCATTTAGTTCCAGGAATACTTTTATTTCTTTCTTAATTTCTCTTTTGAACCATTCATCATTTAGGAGTGTGTTGTTTAATCTCCATGTGTTCATGTGGTGACTAGGGCTTCTTCCGGTGTTGATTTTAAGCTTTATTGCATTTTGGTCTGATAAAATGCATGGAATTATTTCAATCTTTTTGTATTTGTTGAGGTTTGTTTTGTGCCCCAGTATATTTTCAGTTTTGGAGAAGGTTCCACGGGGTGCTGAATAGAAAGTATGTCCTTCGGGGCTTGGGTGGAATACTCAGTAAATGTCTGTTAAGTCCATTTGATATATGATATTGTTTAATTCAGATGTCTCTGTTAACTCTCTGCCCTGTTGACCTATCTAATGGAGACAGTGGGGTATTGAAGTCCCTGAGTATTAATGAGTTGGGATTAATCTGGGTCTTAAAGTCATGTAGTATTGTTTTTATGAAGTTGGGTGCACCAGAGTTTGGTGAGTATATGTTCATGATTGTAATATCTTCTTGGTTTTTTGTTCCTTTTATCAGAATGAAATGGTCCTCTTTATCTCTTCTGATTAGTTTTAGTTTAAAGTCTATTTTGTCAGATATTAGAATTGCAATGCCTGCTTTTCTCTTAGTACCATTCACTTGGTATATATTTTTCCATCCTTTCACCTTAATATAGTGCCTGTCCTTGAAAGTGAGGTGAGTTTCCTGTGGACAACAAAAAATTGGGTTTTGTTTCTTAATCCATTCACCTAGTCTATGTCTTTGACTGGGGAGTTCAGTCCATTAATATTTAAAGTTATTAATGAATGATGTGTATTGAATCCTGTCATTTTTATTTCTGTTCACGTTCTTGATATAGCTTTACTTTTCCACAGTTACACATACCTTCACTGAATTTTATGGGTGACTGCGCTCTCTCTGGGCGCAGGGTGTGCTCACTCCCTGCGGGTCCACAGACTGCTCTGGGAAACTGCGGGAGTGGTGGGCGCCCTGCAGGCTTTCCCA
>NW_008346082.1:2907996-2912923 GCF_000622305.1 Nannospalax galili | reverse complement strand
TCTTTGTTTTGTACATTTAGTGTTTTTACTATGATGTGCCATAGAGAGTTTATTTTCTGGTCCTGTCTGTTTGGTGTTCTATAAGCCTCTTGTATTTGAATGGGCATGTCTTCTTTATTTTTGGGAAATTTTCTTCTATGGTTCTGTTGAGGATCTTGTCCATGCCATTATTTTGGGATTCTTCTCCTTCCTGTATGCCTATGATTTGTAAGTTTGGTCTTTTTATGGTGTCACACAGTTCCTGCATACTCCATTCTTGTGCTTTCTTAAATTTTTCATAATCTTTTCTTGAGTGGTCTAGTTTGTCCACTTTACCTTCCAGTCCTGATATTCTGTTTTCCATTTCATTCATCCTTTGGGTGAGGCTTTCTCCTGTCATTTCTAATTGGCTTACTGAGTGTTTCACTTCCTTTTTCATTTCAGCCTGAGTGGTTTTCAGTATTTCTAACTCTTTTCTGTATTCGTTCAGTTTATCCCTATTTTCCTTCAGTTCTTTGATTTCTTTGTTTGTGTGTTCTTTAAATTCACTGAATTCTTTTATCATGTTTATAATTGTTCTTTTGAGTTCCATGTCCTGCATTATCTTTAGGGGGTTCTCATTGTACTCCTCTAGAAGACTATTGATATTTGGTGGGGATATGCTATTTTGGTTTTTCACGTTATTATTTTTTTCCTCTGTGATTTTGACATGTGAATTTCTCTTGTAGTTTCTGATTCTTGTGTGAGACTCAAGCCTTCAAGTTTAGGTCTGTTTCTTTTTGTAAACTTTTGTGTCTTTGTGGTTTACTTTTTGGGCATGAAAAGATGGTTCCTCTAAGCTTCCTGTTCTCTCTTTTGATTTTATATTGGAGTGGCAAGACTGCTTTTGTCTTCAGGAGTTCCCACAGAGGCCCAAGTCAGATGAGGATCAGATAGATGCTCTCAGGCTTTCTCCTATGGTCTGGATCCCTCCATGAAAGATGTTGTCCTCAGGAATTTCCAGGTTGGACTGGCCTGGGAGCAGGGCCCAGGAAAGATGCTGGTTTCAGGCAGGCAGTGGCTATGCCACCCAGAGATGCAAAGGGAGATGGGGACAGGAAGAGGCCCCAAGGGCTCCTGGAGATAGCAGGGAGGAACTGGGTTGGTCTGGATGCAAAGGATCAGGAAGCAGTGGTGATTCCCCCAGTGTCTGGGGTGCAAAAACAAGGAATGGTACAGGTCCCAGGCTAGGAGGAGAGACAGGCAGGGGAAATGGGAGGGCAAATGAGGCTGGGGGAGTCAAGGTGTGGAGGGCATGATGGACTTACCCAGGAGAGCGGCTGGTGGGTTGTGCAGGCCCAGGGAAGCAGAGGGAGGTGAGGGTGGAACCAGGCCTACAGGGCTCCTGGGGACCATGAGAAGGAACTGGGTTCATCTGGATGCAAGCAGTGGTGGTTCTGGGCCGAGGGGTCAGCCCTGGTGTCCTGGAAAGAGGCTGGTGTATTGTGCAGCTCAGGAAAGCGGAGGGAGTTGAGCAATTAACTTTTTTATTAAGTTAAAAAAAAAGATACACTAAAATCTTAAATAAGAAGTAAAAAGTCAACATAACTTAAAAGGTGTGTATATAGAAGAATAATTATGGGCTAGATACAATGCTATATGTTATTTGGATCCAGAATAAAGCATTCTTATCCAAAAAAAAAGAATATATTTGTAATGTCTTTACCACAAAAAGTATGTGAGGAGATGTATATGTTAACTTGGTTTAATCTTTTTAAATATAAACATAATTCATTTTTATTTCATGTATATGAGAATTTTGCCTGCATGTATGTAAGTGCACCATGTGCATGTGCCCCACAGAGGCCAGAACAGGGCATCAGATCCCCTGGAACTGGCGTTATGGACAGTTGTTAGCCACCGTGTGGGTGTTAGGAACCAAACCCAGATCCTCAAAAGAGCAGTCTGTGCTCTTAACTGCTGAGCCATGTCTCCACTCCCAGTTTAAACATATTTAAAAAGAAATGCTTATAGTTACTTCTTGATTAAAAACTTATGATTCTCAAAATAGCCAAACATTGCTTCACATAAAGTTTTCTTCAAAACGCTTCATTTCTCATTTTAAAGGCTCTTTTTTAAAAGTTCTTTTTGTATTTTGTTTTGTTTGAGATGGTGCTCCTATGATATCTAGGCTAACCTTGAATTCCTGAGCTCAAGCAATCCTCCTGCCTCAGCATCAATAGTGCTGAGACTCTCCGTGAGTCTATGTGGTGAAATTAAACATCCATCTGGAAGTGGGAGGCCAGGCTGACCCAAGAGTTTGCTTAAGCACCTCATGCTCCAGACTATGAACACCAAGAAGTGAGGAATGCCTAACCTGCCCTGAGCTGCCAACTTAATTTTTTGAGCAGACAACCAACTGCTATAGTTCAAAGTTCAGGAAGTAGAAATGTGTGGATAAAAACACGTGGGTGGTATTTCTTTCCTTTTCCTTGAATTGAAATGATCATCAATTCCTGCTGCTTCAGGGTCTGAGTGTTCATGTGGGCATGCATACACAGCTTGCCATGGACAAGTGCATGCTGGGCATGATGGTACGCACACCCCTGTAATCCCAGTGCTCCCCATACTTGAAGGCAGAAGCAGAAGGATGCAGGTTTGAGGCAAGCCCAGGCTGCATGTTGAGATGTCAATAAATAAATTTTGAAAGTGAAGTAAAATCTCTTGCTGCTAATATAAAAAATTATATTTATGAAAATTCTCCCTCCCTCTTCTGACTCCAAGGCACCTACTTTTTCCTCCTCAGTGGCAAACAATGCCATTAGTTCTTCATGCGTGTCCTTCCAGAGATATTTTACAGATGTAAAAGCAGTTTGGGTTTGGGAGGGGAAAAATGCATACATTATTTTCATCCATTTTTTTCGATGAATTTTCATCCATTTTTTAGGAAATACAAGAAGCATCACGATGTTGCATGTCGTCCTTTCACTAGAGCCACACTAATTTTCTCTATGTTTTTCCAGTTTTAACATATGTGTTACTATAGCCAGCACTTTCCCCCCATTTTTGTACAACAGATGGCGTATGTGAAAGACGCTGTCTCTGCAGGATGATTTTCACCTTTTAAAAATGTTTCGTTCACGGGTTGGTAACACTCGTTCATGAGAACCAGAAGAACCTATTTAGAGGAGCTTGTCAGCACTACAGATCCCATTTAGAGTCAGAGACAGCCTTTTTAGTATCTTATCAAAATTATAGACACTCTCCATAGAAAAGGGGCATGCATGTAGTTACATACAAAAAATTGCACATATTATAAACAATTATTATTATAAGACATCCACGAACCTGAGATTCAAAGAAGCTAGTTTGCTGAAATTCATATAGTTATTAAATGTAGGGCTATGATTCTGATTCCAAAGTTCATGTTCTACTCTGACGGTCCCTTTCCCTCATTCTGAATTATTGCTGCTAGATCTCCTCGCCTAGGAGGAGGGACCAAAGTGTTGTCAGGTCAGCGGCTCCTAGAGTCCTCCAAGCCCACCTAGCTTAGAAGACAATGGAAAATAAGACAGAATCACCCTTGCTGATATTTTAGTTTCAATTTCCTACATGTAGGAATTAAACATAAAAACTAGTGTAATTCTCCAAGAATCTAAACCTCATTGAAAATCAAGAGGAAAAACCAAAGATAAGACGTATGACTGCACCAGCATGAATGACTTTCTTTTCAAGAAACAAAATGAAGTGGTAAATAGAAAAAAAATCCCACAATTGTAAATTCAAAGTCAAAATGGGGCTGGGGAGATGGCTCAGTGAGTAAAGTTCTTGCTGCGCAAATATGAGGACCTGAGTTCAGATACTTGATGCCTGTGTAGAAAGAAGCTGAGCATGTGCAGCACATATCTGCAACTCCAATGCTACACAGGGTAGCGACACATGGGTCCCAGGGGCTTGCTGGCCAGCCAGTGCAGTCAGAAGTTCCAGGTTCAGTGAGAGACCCTGCCACCAAAAAAGCCAAAGATGGAGAAAAACAACGAAAGACTTCAACCTCTGGACTCCACATGCACAGGCAAGCATATCCACACACACATATATGCACACCACACACAGCACATTATTTAATTCACTAGTAAGTTAAATTAAAAAATCAAACTGCCTCAGTCCTTTCACCAAACTGCCTAATTTAGACCTTTCAGATTTACTTTCCCTATGGAGGAACTCTCTCCCACAGTCCGCAGTGAGCACCCTGGATGTTAACATTTGTTTTTTTCCCCATTGGTTGAATCATGATTCCATTTGTCACCTGGCCAGTCATAACCTGCTGAATCTTGATGGGGGAGGGGGGTACAGAAAGTAAGTCACAGCAAGTGAAGGGTCAACAGGAGACAGTACACATGGAGCATTAGGGTGCTGGGCAGCAGTGGGAGATTTATTGGTGTGGCTGCCTTTCAGAGGCTGGGAAAGAAAGGCAAACTGAAAATGCTGACACCTGAAGACACTGAATGGCAACTGCATTCTTTAAAATCAGGTTCTGAAGTCAGATCTCTTTCAGTCTTGACTGTCAGGTAAGTCGCTTGCCTTCGAGTCTTTACTTCCTCATCTGTAAGATGGGGACGATAAAATATCTCAGTGGGATTCTATGAGAATTAAATGAGATCATAGGTCTGACACAATGTAATTACCCAACAGCAGGCAGTTGTCATGGTGACTGACTTGTAACTGTGGATACTCTTTACCAGTTGTGTCATGATAAACCCAGGCTGAAAGCATTTTTCACTGAAACTCCAAAAGAGAAATATATTCTTTTTTAGTAATTTGTATTATCATGCAAAAAAATGGTTTTATGATTCCATTTTCGTAATATGTTGTTCTACCTTGCTCACGTTTGTTAGAATTTATAGCAAGTCTCCTAATTTACCCACTGTTTTTATCTTCTGTTTTTCTATTGATTTTTTATTTATTATTA
>NW_008346082.1:2905981-2906211 GCF_000622305.1 Nannospalax galili | reverse complement strand
CTTAGTATAACAGTTTCTAGTTCCATCCATTTACCTGCAAATTTCATGATTTCATCTTTCTTTACTGCTGAGTAAAATTCCATTGTATATATGAACCACATTTTCATTATCCACTTATCAACTGAGGGACATTTAGGTTTCTTCCATCTATTAGCTATTGTGAAAATAGCAGCAACAAACATGGATGTACAAGTGTCTCTGCAACAGGATGAGTTCTTTGGGTATATGCC
>NW_008346082.1:2900676-2902169 GCF_000622305.1 Nannospalax galili | reverse complement strand
CAGGGAGAGGTGAGGGCGGGGCCAGGTCCAGCTGAAGCAGTGCTCCTGGAGCCCAAGGAAGGCACCAAGCTGGCCTGGGCGAAAAGGATCAGGAAGCAGCACCGGTTCCCCAGGTGTCTGGGGACCCAAGACCGGGAATGGCGCAGGGCCCAAACCAGGAGCAGAGAACAGCGGGGGAGATGGAAGGGCGAATCTATTTATTATTTTTATTTTTTATTTTATGTGTATGAGTCTTTTGCCTGCGTGTATTTAAGTGCACCCGTGTCGTGCAATGCCCACAGAGACCTGAAGAGGGCATTGGATCACCTAGAACTGAAGTTAAAGACAGTTGTTAGCCACCATGTGGGTGCTGAGAACTGAACCTAGGTCCTCTGCAAGAGCAGCCAGTGCTTTTAACTGCTGCACCATCTCTGTAACCCATATGGTATTAATTTTTTTATCAATTACTTTTTTTCGAACAACTCTAGTGATAATGTTAATGTATTAAATTATATTAATGTTCAATAGTAGATCACCTTTGCATTCTTGGAAGAAGCCCAACTTCATATTGTACATATTTTTAAGGTGTTTCTAGAGTCTACTTTCTAGCTTTTGTGTAGCAGTTTAACACTTTTGTTCTTGAGGCAGACTCTACTCTTTGTGATGATTCTCATCAGGTTATGGTGTCGAAATGATCTGGTCTCAGGCTGGAGAGATGGCTGAGCACGGGCTGCTGAGGCAGAGGACCCAGGTTCAGTTCCCAGCACCCACATGATGGCTAACAATCATGCTTAACTCCAGCTCCAGGGAAATTTGATGGCCTCTTCTGACCTGCAGGCATTGCACGACATGGGTGCACTTACATACATGTAGGCAGTACACTCATAAACATAAAATAATAAAAAAATTAAGAAAATTATTATCTGGTCTCCTGAAACGAGTTAGAAGTATTCCCACTTTTTAAATTCTATGAAAGAATTTGTATAATTCTTGTTTTCTTTTCTTAAATGTTTCAAAGAGCTAGTGAGGGATGTCATCTGGCCTGGGGTTTCCTACGGGATGAACATGGGATGACTGTTATTTCCAGATTTAATTTTTTAAATTGTTGTAGGACTAATTAGAATTTTTATTTCTTTTAAAAAATATTTTATTTATTATTTTTATTTTACGTATATGAGTGTTATGCCTGCGTGTAGGTAAGTGCACCCATGTCATGCAGTGCCCGCAGAGGATGGCTCAGTAGTTAAGAACACTGACTGTTCTTGCAGAACACCTGGATTCAAATCCCAGCACCCACATGGCAGCTAGAATTTTTATTTCTTGTGTCAGTTTTTATAAAAACGCATTTTTATAAAAAAATGAATGTGTCTATTCATCTGAGTTTTTAAATTAAATGACAAAGCTTTTAATAATAGTTATTATCTTCTTAATTTTGTTATTTTTTATTTATTTATGTATTTATTTATTTACTTTTGGTGTGGAGTTTTTTTGTTTTTTTTTAATTTATTTATTTT
>NW_008346082.1:2899348-2900001 GCF_000622305.1 Nannospalax galili | reverse complement strand
CTTTATTTATTTTTAAATATTTTATTTATTATTTTCATTTTATGTGTATAAGTGCTATGCCTGCATGTATATAAGTGTACCTGTGTCATACAGTGGCCATGGAGATCAGAATAGGGCCTCAGATCCCCTGGACTGGAGTTACAGACAGTTGTTAGCCACCTTGTGGGTGCTGAGAACTGAACTTGGGTCCTCTGCAAGAGCAGCCAGTGCATTTAACCACTGAGTCATGTCTCCAGCCCCAATGTCTTCTTAATTTTAGTAGGCTCATCAATGATATCTGACTTTCCATACAAGATGGTCATTTGTTTCTCTCCCTCTCTCTCTCTCTCCCCCCCATTCTTTTTACTAGATTTTTCAGAACAGCATTTAGATCTTAACTTCTTTTACATATTTTACACATTTTGAGATATTTTCTTTTCATTATCATTCCATTCATAAGATTCTCAAGTTTCTGTTGTGTTTCCTTCTTTGACTCGTGGAATGGAACATTTGATATGTCATTCAATTCCCAAGTGTGTGAAGATTTTCTAGTTATTTTGCCATTGATTTATAGTTTGCTATATAACTCTTTCAAACTTTCATACTTAAAAATATGTATTCTGGAGTTGCTGGATATGCTGTTCTAGTTTATAAATTGGGCCCATTTACTCATT
>NW_008346082.1:2895323-2899233 GCF_000622305.1 Nannospalax galili | reverse complement strand
GAAACTCCCTTATTAGGTTCATACAAAACTGAATTTTCTTCCTGATGGATTGACCTTTAAAATGCCATTTTTGTTTCTAGCAATGTCTCTGCCTTGAAACTACTTTGAGTCTTTATATATGAAGTGTATCTCTATTTTTATTATTTCTTTGAAAATTTTATACATATTTTGATTATATTCAAGCCCCAATCTTCCCCCCACTCCTTCCAGATCTATCCCTGTCTCCCCCAAGCATCTCCCAACAACTTCATGTCCTCTTCTTTTTTTTTATTCCACTGAGTCCAATACAATTTGTGCTACCCATATACTCATGGGTGTGGCCATCCACTGGAGTATCCAGGGCCCACACTCCTAGAGAAAATTGCCTCTCCCTCCCCCTGAAGTCATCAACTATCACTGGCTCCTCAGGGGTGAGGGACCCAGGAAATCCTCCAGCTCCACACTAGAATGTTGACTGGCTTGATCTTTTGCAGGTCTTGCACAGGCAACCACAGTTGCTGTGAGTTCATGACAGCGGTACTGTCATGTCTAGAGGACACCATTTTGCTCCAGTTTTCCACAACCTTTGACTCTTAGAATCTTTCAGCCCCCTCTTCTGTGATGGTCCCTGAGCCTTAGTAGGAAGGGGTGTGATATAGATCTTCCATTTGTGGCTGAGCATGCCACTAATACTTAATCTCTGTACTTGGACCAGTTGTTAGTTTCTACGTTAACCACTGTCCACTGCACAAAGAAACTTCTCTGATGAGGTCTGAGAGCTGTGCTAATCTATGGGTAGAGAGATACAAATTTAGAGAGCATTTGATAATATGTCCATTTTTCATAATAATAGTAGTAGATTCACCCCAGAGCCTGTAAGTTCCACATCTATGGGTCCTTGGACAGATTTACAGTACCAGGCATGAGGTTCCTCCTGTGGAGTGGGCCTTAGATCAAGTCAGAAAGCAGTTTATTATCCCTCATGACATCCATGCCATTATTGCACCTATTGGCACATCTTGCCATGGTGGGCATCATTATAGTTCATGGTGTTTGAAGTTGGGTAAGACTGCTGATGACTTTTCCCCCAGAAGACTGCATAGCAACTTCTAGTACTATGAGAGCTAATCAGCAGAGAGGAAGCTTCCCAATCAGTACCAACTTGATTTCTTCATGTGTGGTATTGGGTCTTGCCATCAAGTTCTGTTTGGCAACCAGGAGCCATGGCAAGAGCCTATATTAATTTTTTTTGGGGGGGGGGTCTCCAGGACACCCTTAATCAACAACACAAGGGAAGGTATCTCACACCTCACACTGGATTTTTTACTTGGCAACCTATGGCTTCGGGGAGGAACATTATTCTCTGTATAAGGTAACTTCAATTAAACTCTTTTATATGAATATTTGTATATTTAGGAAGCTTATGGAATAGTCGGTTTCCATACAGCTTTTTCAAACATCTTTAGGGTTAGTTACTCCCTCCCCTGTCCCCTCTTCTCCCTTAGCCTCCTGTCCCTCCCCCTACTTAACCCTACCTCTTAACAAGAGGTATACCATTCTGGGTGGTCTTCTATTCCTTTCTGTTTTTACTGGAGTGTTGTTAGATAGATTTAATATAATTTCTCACATTTTAGTTTATATCTATCTTTTTTCTATTTTTCTAGCTATGCTGCTTCTGTGTTCCTTTTTCTCTCTTTTCTTGAGTGTGCTTACATTAATGAGCTATTTGTTCTATATTCTCTTCTATTAGAACTTTATTATTATTATTAGGTTTTCTTTGTATTCTACTGATTTTTAAAATTTGTTTTTTGTTTTTTGTTTTTGTTTTTGTTTTTGTCTTTTTGTTGGTTGTTTTTTGACAGGGTCTCCCTAATCACAGCCCACCTGGAAGTCACAATGTGAACCAGGGTGGTCTTGATCTCACAGAGATCCACCTGCCTCTGCCTCCCGAGGGCTGGGATTAAAGGTGCACGCCACCACGCCCAGCTATTCTACTGTCCAATCTATGATTTGATATTGTTAATCAGTTTCAGACACTTTTTAGCCTTTATCTCCTGAAATATTACTTCCAGATCTTTTCTAGGTGTTCAGATTTGTGTCTATTTGGTCTTTACACCTATCTATAAGTCTCTGATACTTTCTTCCTGTATTTTCTGTACCTTTTCACTCATGTTTCAGCCTACATATTATATATATATTTTTTTTTTAATCTATCTTTCAATGACTAACCATTTCTTCAGAGGGCTGTAACCCCATGTTGTTAACTCATCTATTGTGCTTTTAATTTCAGAGCATTGGGAGGGAGGATTACAAGAGGGATGTCTTTTCCAGTTCTAGATTTTGTACTCAGAGCTCTCTTCTTTGGAAGACCACAGAGTCCAATTTTCATTTCCCCAGCTCTGAGCAAGCTCTGTTTGGCAACTTCAACTTTAGCCACTTCTTTTTGATCCATGTTTTTCTAAGTGGTTTGGACTGGATCCTTTCTCTGCAGGATGTTGACTACTCAAATCTTTACTGATTTTGTAGCCCTAAAATTCTGACTTTATGTCTGCCCAGCTGTGAGAAACTGATGACGCCTGTGCTCACAGTCTCTTCCTCTCAGAAATAATTTTCCATTTGGCTTCTCAAGCCCTGAGGCCCTGCCGCTTAAAAACTAGGGAAATGCCCGAGAAAAGCTATTTGGAGCTTTCATCTCACCTCAGTGAGTCCCTTCTCACCAGAATTTTCTTCAGTTCTAGTTATCAAAGTTTTGTTATCTAACTTTCTACTTTTGTTATCTAGTTTTGTACCGCTTTAAACGAAGCTATGAATCTTCCTTTTCATATTAACATTTTCTAGTTTTTTGCAGTGGGAAATTTAAGTGGTTACACATTTGTTTGCCATCATCACAAACAGAGTCGACCCAAAGCAAAGTCTTTTTTTGAACTTAAAAAAATTTGAGAATTTTATACATGCATATAAGGTATTATGATCAAATCCACACCCACACCCTCCCCTCCAACTCCTCCCCTATCTCCCCATCACTTTTTTCTGAAAACTTCCTGTACTTTTTCTTTCTTTTCTTTTTTAATGGGGCTTTTGATCAAATCCATGACCATTCCCTCCCCTCCAACACTGCCCCCCTCTAAAGAGGTAACCCTAAAGTCTTTTAAAGCTTAGATATAAAATCCCAAATACTTTTGACATTTTTGGCCTTTGGAACAGAGTATGTTGCTAACAGGTCCAAGGCCATTTTGACTTTTAGCCAAGAAACCAGCTACATTTCTTTGGGGTCTTTTTGCCCTAACTGCCTAGCCAATTCCTACCTCCTGCTCTTATCATGCCATCCTCTGAAGGGGTTACCCAAATTGCCAATACGGAATAGGGACACAACTGCTCTGGTCTCTTCCACGCTGTACAGGAACACAGGGTGAGGCTATTAGGGTACCCCTTCAGTAGGTCTATCTAAAAGACTCCCAAATTGCATAACTCAACTGTATGGAGAAAAAGAAAGTCCTTGACTGGTGCCTGGGAGATGAGAAAGAGAAGTAAAAGCAAGAGTAGTTAGCATTACAAGTTCTAGAGAGGGACCCAGTTTTCAGTTGTTCATATATCTGTAGGGTGACAAGAAAATCCTTGACTGGTGAATAGGAGATATGAAGGAGAAGTAAAGGCAAGAGTAGTTAGCATTACAGGTTCTGTACAGGGAACTAGAAAAAAGTCAGAACTGTGCAAATTTCAAATGTTCATATCAGAGTCCATTGGAATTTCCTGATGAGAGCATAACTCTATTGGGTTTTGTTGGGTTCTTCCTCGTTTTTCTTTTGTCTGCCAAGGCTGGACTCTAGAGTGATGGATTCAGGATTTACTTTCAGGCATTTTGACAGCTGTTGTAATGGTTAGAATCAGTGTCAGTTCCCTCTCAAAGGCTTTTAGATAGGGCGAGAAAGCA
>NW_008346082.1:2886725-2895158 GCF_000622305.1 Nannospalax galili | reverse complement strand
ACATTTTATATGGATTTACGCCTAATGTCTGGGAAGTGTAATCCCTTGAACTCTTAAAGAAATATCCTGATCACTTTAATCTTTGGTTATGCTTTCCTTTTGGGTGTTTAAGACCACACAATTGGCCCATATAAACCAATTTATTTTTACTCTTCAGGTCATTTGAGGATCTGTTCCTCAGGGGTCAAATGGACTTGGAAGGAGCCCCTGGCTCCTTTCTTTTACCAGTTCCACGTATATGAAGATAAGTCAAAGGTCCTGGTCGGCTGTGGCTGGCTTCACTTGGAAGCATGGAGAAATGTTTCCTCTGAGTTGACCCTCCTCTTTGTAGACAGGAAAACTTTAAACATTGGTTTGACACTAAAAGGGGATAAGCATTGCTTAGTATCCCCAGGAAAAGAATTCTCACAACAGATGGAAATTTTATTTGTTAATGTTATTACATCTCAAAATTAATAAGAAAAAGAAAATGAGAATGTAAAAGATGTTAAAAGGATATGAGAATGGAGTTATTTTCCAAAATAGAAAAAATGAGAAAGCCTAAGCAAGTGGTGAAGGTCTGTGTAGGTTTGATATGATATATAAAGGATGAGACAAAAATAATATACACATATTTTCTAAGGTCATAGTTTACTCAACTAATTTAAGGAAAAATATACATGTCTCGTCAAGGTTTATCTGAGAACATTTGGTTTTTGCCCTTCTAGGACTGCAGTCTACATTTAAAGAAACCTACTCCTGCAACTAAGATTTTTCTGTAGGGCATTCAGATACAACAGTAGCCAACCCATGTCTGTTATGATAATGGGCTTGCTATGGCACCGTCTCCTTGATCAGTTGTGCAAATGGTTCTCTCTATGTAAGCAAATTATGCCTTCTTTTCACAACTTGTGATCATATAGCTTTTGCATTGTTTCTGTGGACCTACTTTAAATTCATTTGACCTTTCCTTTTAGACTGGTGTCTTAGAGTTTATGTTATACGCAAACCCATCTTTATCTCTTCAGATGCATGAAATCACTGAATAGGATTAGGATCCAGGATTTTGAGTCTACTGAAAATCAACAAATACCCTCCCCGCTCCCAGGAAAAGAGCAGCCAAAATGAACAGGGGCACTTCTACAGCCGTTGTCCTGAGGAAACACGATTCTAGAGAACAACACTGTGAGTAGAATATGTCTTTTACTCAGGTCTGTGAAAGTTCCAAACCATAACATCATCTCCTGTGTCTTGTCTTTCTCTGACCAGTCTGCCTTCACAGAGCCTCTAGCTCAGCCTAGGATTCAGCTGGGGCCTTGCCAACTGAACAGTGGATAAATCCACCATTTCCCCACTCACTTCCTCCTCTTCTACAGGACACCTGTCTGCCATGCCTGCTCTTGCCACACACAGACTGCAGCCTCCTCAGTGGACCCTCATTTCTGGGCCAGGATGCAAAGGGGAGTCAGTGGTGGTACTGGGACAGGGATGACACAAATAGGTACTCAACATAGGAATGAATGAAAAAGCCAGACGCAATCCCAGCACTTGGAATGGAAAGACAGGAAGATCAGAAGTTCGAGATCATCTTTCAAGTTCAAGACCAGCCTGAGGTACATGAGACTCTCTCATAAATTAAAAATAATAGAATAGGAGTTAATGAAATGAGTAACAAGCATGAAAAGACCAGGGAGAAAGTGAAAACTCAAGACCTGACTTAGCCATTTGGCCAGTGGCTCCTACCCTTCTCCTCACCCCTTAACCCTCTCTGCTAAAACCCCTTCAGGCTTCTGTGTGTTCTTCCCCTAGGATCTGGTGGCCTCACTGATGTCATGGTTGCCCAGGTCTGGGGGGATTTAGGACGCTAACTGCTGGAACTAGTCGCTCTTCTGTCTGGTTCTCCTGGCCCGGCTTTGATCTGCCCTTCCCGGCAGCAATTCCAGATCCTCAATTTGAAAGGCGTCTCTGAAAAGCAGAACATTTCTTGCAGTCGCGCTCATTTCTCGGGAGGTTTCTCTACGTGACTTTCCCAGGGAAGCTCTGTAGACAAACATTCAATATTCTTTAGGGACCTGGAGTAATAGAGGCTTAATTAATTTTTAAAATAAATCCCTCGGGGTCTACTCAGAGCAGATCATGTGGTGGCAACAGACAGTAGATATTTCAAAATGAAAAAGATGAGGGGTTTACTTTAGAATTTTACTGCCTTTGTATAGCATCTGAATTCATCAGAGTTCTTTCCGTTACAAGAAACAAACATATTTTTTTTACTTGTATAACTGAACTGTGGAAATTCGTGGCCTGAAGGTCAACTGATACCAGGACAAGGATTTGAGCGAGGCTCCCTCATGAATCCCAGCTCAGCCTTGCTCTGCATGCCAGCCTCTCCCAGTCGTCCCCCAAGTCACCATAAACATGACTACTAACAGCATCCAGGCTCACACCACCCAGGAGAGGATCTCCATGGCCCATCTTGACTCCGGTGTCCAGCTCTGACCAAGGGATGGTTGGGAAGCACAGCTAGATGTCCATCTCTAGCCAACTGGCAGTGATGACAGCATTGAGCACTATGAGGACACAGCAGATCTCGTTCATTATGTGTCAAGCGTCACTCTGAGCAGACAAGCGGTAAGCACCCAGTACTCCTCTAAGTCACAGAGCTCCTTCCACCTGTGAGACATCACAGGCCAGTAGCACCTTCCAAAAGAGCTGTTTAGTTTTCGTGGTGTTGTAACATTTCAAAACTCTCTATAGATGTGTCTGATGCAGAGACTAGGCTGGATCTATCTCAGTGAGTATCTAGCTAGGTACCCCCCTACCACAGACCCTCCCTACCCCCACACCACCCCTACCCTGGACTAGGTATACCATTGGCAAGGGCAGATCTCTGTGAACTTGAGGAAAAAGCATAACCAGCAGGCACACTTGGCTCTGGTGAGCAAAATCCCAGCACAAGCCTCTCAGTGGCCTGGGGATCCTGAGGATGACAAGGAATCAGAGGACCTGAGCTCTGGACCAGCTGTTGGCCTTCCCAGGCCAGATGCTGTTGGCCAGGTCACTACTCTTGAGACTGGAGTTCAGTATCTACTTCCCCACTTCACAGAGCACAGCTAAAACCATGGAGATGAGGTACAGACATTTGAGCTGTGAAAGGTTCTGCAGGTATAAGTTACCACAGGGCAGCCTGCAGTGTCTTCCTGAGTTCCTCGGGCTACCCCAGGTGGCTGTATACCCAGGAAGTCCCTCAGTTTTTAAGTCTCAACCCTGTCTGATTTGCCTACAGCTGATTTAAATCCTTATGATCTTGGAAATTGGGAGGGGGGGAGGGATAGATGAGCATCCTTGTGCTTAATCTGCAAAGGACTGAGACTAATCACCCCCTCTGTTCCTGTGGCATAGGAATTGGCCCTCGGCTAGACTCAAACTCCCTGCTATTCCAGAGCTTGCTGCCTTAGAATGAGCAGAGAGTGGGGGGGGGTAGGGGAGAAAGGAGATGTTTACCATCTGGAGGATACTAGGAGATCAAATTTTTGACACATAATGCTACCATGGGATAATAACGATTTTAAATTTTCAATTAAAAATTGAAAAAGACTTGGAAAAAATTTAGATTTTTATAGAAAGGAGATTCCTGTTTACATGTGTCCCTTAAGACTGTAACTGTACTTCTGTTTCCTTGTCTATAAGACAGAGCAGTTAGATAAGTAGATATTTTATGCCTTCCAGATCTAATACTTGACAGTCTGGGTGCCTGTGAGCAGGAAGGAGTCGGGTGATGATGAAGAAGAGGCACAGAGAGACTCGGTCTAGACCTGTGGCAACAGAGCCTTAGAAGAGAGTCTAGAAGTTTTTCAAGGGCTTCTTAAATCCATACCTGAGCCATATATTATCTAAATACTGAATTTAAAAACAGGTGGTGGGGCTAAGGAGATGGCTCAGTGGGTAAAATGCTCGCCACCCAAGCATAAGGACCCAAGTTCAGATCCCCAGCACCCTTGTAAGCCAGACAAGCAACATAGATCTGTAATCCCAATGCTGAGGTTGGGCAGAGACCGGCAGATCCCTGAGTCTTGTTGGCCAGCCATTCTAACTGAATCAGCAAACTTGGGGTTCATTGTAAGATCCGGTCTCAAAAAATAACATGGAGAGTGATAGAGGAAGGTGCTAGACTTCAGCCTCTGGCATTCATACATGCATGCACAGGTATGCACACCCACATACTTATGTACATACACACACACACACACTCCACATACTGACAATTTTTTTTAAAGTTTCACATATACATGCAGTATTTTCTAATCTATGTATGGGATACTATGATTTATTAAACGTCAATTCACTTTAAAGAATCTTCACTATATTTTCAAACAAATGTGAAAGGAACAATTGGCATAGTGTACATCATGTATATACATTGTGCACATACATCGTGTACATACTATTATGTTCCTGCCATCATGGACATCTTTTTTGCATAATTATAGTAAGGCTTCTTACAAAGGGAGAGCCACTGACAACGAGGAAAATTTGAAGTACAGATAGACTGTGTTGGGACTGTATCAGCTTGTTGCCTTTGGATCATGAGAAGTTAAAGTTGTAATTTTAGTCAAATTCTTTTTAGCTTTTCAAAATTTAAAAAAATATTTTGTTATTTTTTAATTTTATGTGAATGACTGTATTGCTTGCATGTGTGTAAGTTCACCCATATCATGCAATGCCTGTGGTGATCAGAAGAAGGAGTCAGATTTCCCTGGAACTGGAGTTATGGATGGTTGTTAGCCGCCATGTGGGTGCCGGGAATCAAACCCAGGTCCTCTGCAAAAGCAGCCAGCGCTCTTAACCACTGAGCCATCTCTCCAACCCCTTAGCTTTTCAAATTTTACCTCCAAGTCGCCCCCTTTATGAAACCTCTGCTGGGTCATCATACTGCTCCTTTCCCCTGAGGATTAGATATATGAGAGTACGGACTCTCAGAAGGAAAAAATGATATATTCAACTAAAGACAGTTTGACAAAGACCTATTATGGGATACTTATTGAGAGATAAGCAGTTAACAGAGCCATAAAGAGGCCAATGCAATACCCAGTGTGCTAAGAGCAGAGTTGCTGTCACCCAGGGCTTAAGAGGAAAAGGGAGTTGTTGGAGCCATGAGGAAAGTCTCACTGAGAGGCTGCCTTGAGTGGAGTTGTATCCTCTCCTGAAGGATGCAGCCAGCCAAGACCAGGCCACAGGGAGGCAGTCCGAAGAATAAACACTCACCTCACCCTCCTTCCTCTACCTCCTATCACCTGATGCAGTCTACCCCTGAACCAGTACAAGCAGATATGGAAGACAAGGGAGCTTGCTGCTGTGGTTCACACAGGTCAGCCTCTTAGGGCAGAGCTCTCAGGGCAGAGCTAGGTGAGGAAAGGTGGGGTGTGAACATGGAACAACGAGAGAGAAGGAGAGAGAGAGAGAGAGAGAGAGAGAGAGAGAGAGAGAGAATCTACTTTTTCTGAGCTCTGAGCTGTGTAGAACTCTGCATGTAGCTCTTCCTAACACTACCTAATTCAGTGGTGATTATGTGTTGGCATTCCCATCTCTCCACTACTCTGTGAGTTCCCTAAGAGCAGAAGCCATGTCCCATCAATAGCTCTTCCATCACAGAAACAAGCTCATAAGGAATATTTGTTGACTTTTCATTTGAGGGAATAGTTTGAAAAGCAAGTGGCAGATGGCCTGCACAGGCGGTGACAGTGGTAGCTGCTGCTGCTGCTGCTGCTAGCAACCCCTGGGTCTGCGGGTCCCAGAACAGATTCCCTGTTCCAAGCACCACACACAGGATGGATGAGGAAAGCCAAATTATTCATATGCTAGCAGAGCCAAGGCTGGGGTGTAGGGGTAGGAGTCTGTGTCAAACAAACCCCTCAACAGACATTGTGGTGATAACACAGGTGGCAAAAACCTTAAGGCTCCAGGGAACCCCATCTAGATATTCCAAAGGTCTTTATATGACAGTTTTCTTATTGTTGCTTCAAGGTGTCTGTGTCACCTATTAAATTATCCTTTCTTGTTTTCAGAGTCACACATCTTAGAAGGGGTTGGGACTGGTGCATGTGAGAAAGCCTCTGCCAAGGTCTCACAGATTCTGGGACACTGGGAGCCTGCTGTAAGAATGCCAACTACAAGGCACAGCACAACAGGAAAATCTTGAGAAGCTGAGGGAAGATGGGGTTCTCTAAACAGAGCTCTCCCTCTGCAGGTCCAGGTGTATTGACTGAGGCCCTGTCTTTTCCTAAATCCCTTTCTTCAGCATTGATTGAGACCATTGGTGAATGGGATGCCGATGTCTAGGCTGTTGATTTTCCTTCAGTTTCAGGATGGGGACTTTTATTAGTTACTTTTTTTTATCCCTAGGACAAAATACCTAACAAAAGAAACTTGAGGGGAGAGGATTTATTTTTTTCTCAGTTTCCTGGCAGTGCTCAGAGCAGCAGGGATAGCTCCTGTCTAAGGCAGTGGGAACACAAAGTGGCTTGCTCACCTCTCATGGTATAACCAGAAAGCAGACCAGAGCTGGTCATAACCTTCTAACTCAACTCTTAGGGCCCTACATCTACCCCAGGTTCCCAATCTAGTGCCACAACCTCCCAAAACAGCACTGCTAGCTCTACACCAAGTGTTCAAACACATGAACCCATGGGGGACGTTTCAAATTCAAACCACTGCAGGACTTAATCTGAGAGAAACATGACAGCACCATCAAATAACCCAGACCCCTGAGGAATATTTCAAGATGCTCTGAATTCCCAGGATTAATTTTTGGTCACATGGTAGGAAGTAGACGGGTGGGAGAAGCATTTTGGGTGGGTGGCCTACAGTCCTACAGATGGCTGCTACCCAGAAAAGAAGTTGGAGAGTTAGACTGGGCCCTGTGATGAAGAGAAGCAGGAGAGAGATGGCGTGAGTAACCTTTACCTTCCTAGGGCACACCTACCAGAGCCACACAGACCCTCTTCTCTAGTCGTCCAGGCAGTGAAGTCATTGCTAATGATCAAATTCGTGACACCGCAGTACACTCTGACAAAAGTCTGGGATGTAAAAATGAGACTGAAAGGGGAAGTGGGTCCCATGTCTGAAATGGGAAGCAGATAAGGTGGAGATTAAGGCCATTACAGGAGTGTCGTTACCTTGGCCAAAAGCAAGTAAGAAGGGGCGGTTTATGTTGGCTCATGGTTTGAGGATGCAGTCCATCGTGGTGGGGAAGGCAAGGTAGCAGGAGCATGAGGCGGCTGGCCATGTGGTGTCCTCAGTTAGGAAACAGGGAGAGATGAGCACTGGTACTCAGCTTGCTTGCTCCTTTTTATTCAGCCTAGCGCCCCAGCCCATGGGATGCTGCCCACTTTAAGGTGGATCTTCCCACCTCAGTTAGTCTAATCTAGTAAGTTTCTCACAGACAAGCCCAGAAGTTTGTCTCCTAAGTGATTCTAGATCCTCACATCTCCAAAGCAAACAGGACACAGAGAGAGTAAGCTGGAATTGGGGTGAGGCTATGGACTCTCAAGGCCCACCCTCCTAAAGAGTCTATGGCCTTCCCAAACAGCACCGCCAGCTGGGGACCACATATCAAGTGTTCAAATTACTTGATCCTGTGAGGGGCATTTCCCATTCAAACCATCACAAACATGGAACTGCCCTGTCTTCAGAAAATCAATGAAAGTATATCATCACATTAATAAATTAGAAAAAAATCATATGATCATCACAATAAATTCAAAAGGCATACAAGTCAGCACCTTTCCATAAGAAAATGCTCTTTGTAAAATAAGAATGGAAAGACATTAATTTGACAAGTTTATCTGCACAAAAAATACAGCAAATTCCACACTATGATCTGCTAGATGCATTCATTCTGAAAGGAGAACAAGAAAAGAAGGATGCCACGATTACATATTTTCACCACTGTTGTGGAAATCTGTATCAGACTGAGATGAAAAAGAAAATTTTGAAATTACAAGTACGGAGGAAAGAAACAACTAACACATACAGAACAGATACTACAATTGTATCTGAGATACAAACAGTTCTACAAATTGTTTTAATTTAATAAAGTTTTAGTAAGGCTGTTAGATACAAAATCAGGATACAGAATTCAGCTGTGTTTTGATATATTTTTTAAAGAAAATAATGAAATACCCTTTATAATAGGATTTTTAAAGTACCTCACAGAAAATGTCTAGGCTCTTCATAGAGGAAATTACAGCATCTGTATTGTATGGACTGGAGAGATGGCTCACCAGTTAAGAGCACTGGCTGTTCTTGCAGAGACCCGGGTTCGATTCCCAGCACTCACATGGCAGCTAACAACTTTCCATAACTCCACTGCCAGGGGATCCGATGTCTTCTTCTGACCTCTGGGTACTGCATGACATGGGTGTACTTACACACATGCAGGCAATACATTCATACACA
>NW_008346082.1:2875064-2886423 GCF_000622305.1 Nannospalax galili | reverse complement strand
AAGCTTTTCAACAAATAGAGACTACATAATTGTGTATTCGTGGGAAGAATATGAAATCAAATCCCCATCTTATACCGTACATAAAATTCACCTCAGTCATTTAAGCAAAAATACAGGAGAATATCCAGTTACCTTGGGGTAGGGAAGGATTTCTCAAAGAAGACATAAAAAGCACTAACCATACAGCACAAGCTGATTATTTAACACCATTAAAATTTCTAGACACATTATAAAACACTGAGAACAGGAAAAGTCAGGCACTGTGATGTGCATTCTAGCTAGCCAAGGGAATCATTAGTTCAAGATCAGCCTGGACAACTTAGCAAAGCCCTAAGAATAAAGTTGCAAAACGGTTGAGAATGCAGCTCGGTGGGAGAGTGGCCTGCCCAGTACACCCGAGGCTCTGAGTCCAGCCCAATCAACTAAAGGTAGAAAAGAGCATGACCAAACGACCAATAAGCATAAAAAGAGGCTCAAAAGTCATTAAGAAATTCACGAAAACCACATGTGATTTAAATATAAATGGGCAAAAATTTGTAGGTCTGATAATACAGAGTGCTGATAAAGATGGGGGACAGTGGGAAGTTGAACTCACTGCTAGAGGTTTGTAAAGAAGACCTCTCTGGGAAATAGCTTGGCAGTGCCTAATAAAATTGACTATGTGGATATTCCACAGCCTAAGGAAATGCTTGCACATGTCCACAGTAGTATTGTTCCTAATAACCCCCAACTGGAAATAGCCAGCTGTCCACTGGCAGTACAATGAAGGAAGAACTGGGAAGCACTGCTCACCAAAGAAAACAAACCAACCCTAATCTCACAGAACAAGGTGTCTCAACATAAGGTCTGACAGAAGAAACAAATTATCAAAAAAGATAATGTTTCTGCATTATACAGAACCCCGAAATAGACAAAATCTTTTAAAAACCTACTTAGAGATGCCCACATAGAGTTTTAGTTGTTTATTTTTTCCCATAACAAACCAAGCAAAAATTTTAGTATATTATTTTTATTTTTTGCGTGAGTATATTGCCTGCATGTATAAGTACATCCCTGTCATGCAATTCCTACAAAGGTGAGAAGAGAGCATTGGATTCCCTTGGAACTGGAGTTTAGATGGTTGTTAGCTGCCATGTGGGTGCTGGGAACTGAACCTGGGTCCTCTGCAAGAGTAATCAGTGCTCTTAATCATTGAGTCATCTCTTCAGTCCCCAAGCAAAAGTGTAATGCCTTCAGATAACAGTAATCCTGTTTCCACAGAGCACTCCAGAAACAACTCATCTCTGCTCTTCAATGTCTGGAACATCAGTTAAGTTGGCCCAAATTGTCTGGGGCCTAGCTGGGACAACTTGACTGGGGCATTAGGGTCAGGACTTGGCCTTGACTCTCAGCTGTGTTCCTAACATCTCCATGTGGACCTCTCCAAATAGCTAGCTTGAATTCTCTCCTAGCACAGTGGTCTTAAGGTTCCAAGAAGAAGTATTTCAAAAGAACCTGTCATAAGCTTCCATAGTTCCAGAAGGTACTATGCAGGTTCTGGGGGAGAAAAGGCATCAATGGCCTTACCCAGTTGTGAACTCTGTGAACTACAAGACCAGTCTTTAAAGCAAGGTGTGCCTCTTGTGCAATAGTGGCACTGCTGTTATGGGGGTAACCAATAACTCTATGATTAGATTTGAGGTCTGCTCCACAGGAAGGAATCCATGCCTGGTACTATAAACCCAAGGCAAAGGAGACCATAGGCTCAAGGTAGAACTGAATACTGTAACTTAGTTAAATTGGCATAGTGTCAAACTGCCTTCTAAGTATTTGTGCTTATTCCCATAGACAAATGCTACTCCCAGCCTTAATCAGAGGAGGCTGTCTCTCCAGAAAACAGTGATAAATGCAGAGACTGCACAAGGTGGTAAGAATAAGTGACGAATAAATGCTTGGCCCTAAACAAGACATTTATACTACCCCCTCCGAGGCTCAGGAAATGTTGCAGAAGAAGGCGTGGAAAGAATTTGAGAGCCAAAAGATAGGAGGCCAGTGAAATGCCATCTTCTGGGCAATATGTAGCCATTGCACAGACTCACAACAGTTGTGGATGTCTACACTAGGTCTGCACAAGAATGAGACTGTCAACAGTCAGGCATGGATGGAGGAGGGACTCGGGGTGCTGGACCCCTCACTACTGAACTATTGTTACTGATAGAATTAGGGAGAGAGGGAGTCATTGCCTTCAGTTGTGTACCCACTGGTGACCCCACCAGGCTCCAATGGATAGTCCAATTCAGTAACTACATAGATGGTCCTGGTCAAACTAAATGGGTAACAAAACAAAACTGAGGAAAGAGACTGGTAGGATGGAGTGGGGTGATAGGGATTCAAGGGAGATAAGAGGGTGCAGTGGGAGTGATCAGAATGCATTATTTACATGTATGAAGTTGAAAAGAACAGAATTAATAAAAATTTTAAAAATCCATCCCAGTGTGCAAGCATCTGTTAAATATCTGTTTGCATCACACATCTTAATGTCCCATTAGTCAAAGTAAATCATGGAACAAACCCAGAAGAAAACTACACCAGGGCAGGAAGGAGAGGGTTGTGGTTCATTTGGTAGACACCATGTAAGGGTCCTGACAGCTGGCAGAGTAAGAAATCAATGTTCTCACAACAGCGGTTACCTTTCAAAATGATAGGAAGATTCAATCAGGGAGGAGCATAAGGGGAGTTTATGAATTATTGGCAGTAGTCTATTTCTAAATTGACTTGTGGTTAACGTAGGATATTCTTTAAAATGTCATTCCATGTGACTCATTACGCAGTTGATAACTTTTATATTTATGTCATTGTAAATAATTTAAAACTTAATATTTTCATTGTAAGATTAAATGGGCAGCAAATACGATACATAGGTATAGCTATAGATATAGAGATAGGGATAGAGATAATATATATAGATAGATATAGATCTCGATTATGTATTAAAACTATTGAAAAGGGAGCTAAAAGTCACAGTGGTTTCTGAGTGGTAGTAGAAGCATAATTGTAAATTTTCTTTCTTTTTATGTTTTTCTTTTTACATTTTTTGTGCCTTTTGATTTTTCTATATTCAGCATTCGTTGGCTTTAGGATCATTGAGACTTTCTGGAAGTAAGCCAACAGTCACACCTCCCACAAAATGTTATCCAGATGACTTACAGAAGCCTGGGTTCCCACGAGAGATCGCAGCAACCCCTGCACTTCCAGGTGGCTTTGTTTTGTCATTTATTTGGCTCTTTTGATTGGGGCTACCAGAAGTTAATTTCCGGAGGAGCAGAAGGTATCCCAGACTTTTCGGAATAGACTGTGATAAAAATTAAATCAGAACCACTTGAATTAGTTCTTGGACATGAATAGTATTGCCCAGCACTCAATTTGGTGCTTAAATGAGAACTGTCAGTCAGAAATGGAAGGGGCAAAGGGGACAAAGAATGATGAATTGAGGTGTCTTGCAGCCTCTCCGTTTTGAATCACAAGATAGTGAGGATTTGCCAGCATGGACTTTCTTTATAGGTCATCTACAAATACTCCTCCTCTGATTTAAAATCATATTTGGAAGAAGTTAGCACAAAGACTAATGGGAAGCTATAGAGGGGGAAGGGAAAACAATGTATACCTAATAAATTTAGTCTGTGGTGCCCAACCAACCTGCTAGATACCCTAATAAAAGCTACTCAAGCTCTCTGTGCTTCAATTTCTCGTATCTAAATTGGGGACATAGGGGTCCTCCCCAAGAGAATTCAATGAAATTATATATTTAAAGTATTCAGCACAGAGCCCCACATGTCAACAGCACTCAATAAGCCATAGCTAGCCTGTGCAAGGCACCCACACGTGTCATAGCTGATGCCCCCAAGACCTACCCTGGCTAACACTCTCCCAGAAGCTTCAGTTAGCATGTTCACTTCGTGCCACCTCACAGTTCCTGGATATTATTATCTTCATTTTACAGATTGTTTTTCAAATTTTTATTTATTATTATTATTTTATATGCATGCGTGTATTGCCTGCATGTAGGTAAGTGCACCGGTGTCGTGCAATGCCCACGGAGGTCAGAAGAGGCTGTCGGATCCCCTGGGACTGGAGTTAGCAGACAGTTGTTAGCTGCCATGTGGGTGCTGGGATTCGAACCTGGGTCTTCTGCAAGAACAGCCAGTGTCCTTAACCGCTGAGCCATCCCTCCAGCCCCCATTTTACAGATTTTAAAATATCAAAGAACCTGGGTTCTAAGCCTTCCAGAGGCCCCAGCATCCTTACAGCAGAGCAGTAGTTGAAGCTAAGCTGTTTCCAAGGCTTCTCTTTGCTCACTTGGGAGGAGAAGGTGGATCAGATCCTAACAAACTGAAGAGGAGGCTAGACCCTTTGAAGTCATTTGGGGGTTTGGGGAGGAAGATGAAGGGGTCAGAGAACAACTTTTAGAAAACTTTCTAGAGTCTGTTCTCTTCTTGTACCTTGTGGTCTGAATTAAGTCCTCAGGTTTGGCGTACCTGTAAGCCGCTGAGCCATCTTGCTGGCCCTGAAGCTAGACACTTTGAGAAGACACATTCCCTCACTTTATTTTTGTGGGTTTCATTTTCCTGTGCTTCCATTCCCCCCAAAAAGACTCCAAAATCTTTTTGGCAGCTGTGAATGTATGTAAATAGCTAGTGCTGTGAAGAATGTGGGATGAGAAGAGGGAGAACACCACCGTGTACACTACCAGCTACACTGCCCATTACAGCCAAAGGCTGATCCAAAGGCTGAACGTTGCTGCAGAGGGACCTTTGAGTGGGCATTGAGGGTCCATTCCCGGACCTACTTACGTTGGGGAAAGTAGTTCCTGGGCCATCTTATACCCCTGCAAATGCTTACATTGGCTTTGGATGTGACGCTTCTTTACATGAAGTGGAGCCGAGTGAGGAGTACTGTGGCACGTAGGTAGTCGAGACTCCTCCCTCACCAAGGCTCATTGGACCGAGAGAAAACACTCGCTCTTCCCAGGGCTCCAGGCACTCGTCCTTGTACTCCATTCCTGTTCCAGGCATGGCAGGTTTTATACGTCTTTTGGAACAAGACTGGGTACAAATAAATAAAATAATGTGAACAAACTTTCCTTTTTTCCTTCTTGTTCTATAGTCAAGAAAACTTCAGCGGCAATGTTGGGCTGAAAAGCACAAAATGTATGCAACTTGCCAACGTGAAGCTTTTGTGTAACTCAAGCTCGTGCAAGTCCTTTCTTCCGGAGTTATTATGCACCTCATGTGTTTCTGAGAGCTGGAGTCAGGTGATTCACTGGTCTTACCCTAAGGGGTCTCAGTGACTTCTACCACCCACCACCAAACACTCACCTGCGAAAAGAAGCTGAAGAAAGGTCTGCCCCCAACAAGGCTCCCAGAAACAAATATGCCCCGCTGCAATCTCATAATGAGGAAGGCTGAGACAGAAAGAGTAGCCCAAGTTTGAGACCATCCTGGGCTACACAATGAATTCCTGATCAGCCTGAGCTACAGTGTAAGAGCCTGTCTCAAAAAAGAAAAAATAATGGAAAACCCACACCTACTCCAGAGTATGACGTATTCCAAAAACTTCATTTTATACCTGTAAGGAATTTCATTTCCCACAGTTCCCTGCTCACCTTTAAGCACATCCTCAAGTCCTTATGCAAAGGATTCAGGGAATTCAGGTGAGTTCCGCTGGGCCACATTTTCCTTCAAGGAGCAGATATTGCTTATTAGAACTAATAGGCTTCAAATGACACAGCAGCAATGCTAATGTCTTCTGCTAATAATGCTTCAGTTTCCAGTGAGTTATTATCCATAGAAAGACACTGACTTCACTCTTCAACTCTCATAATCTCTTGACTGATCCAAGTTAAAGAAGCCACAGAAAACTCCTGATAGACAGACAGAAAACCTAGGCAGAAAAAGAGGGAGAAAGGGAAACCTGTGGTCTAATGCTGAGATGCCCTTGTGGTCTACGATGTTGTGGACAAAAAGTCTTATTTCTATGCCAAAGAAATTCCAGGGGAACCAACAGGTGATTGGCTATGACAGAAACAGCCATCCACAGTGGCTGTAATCTCAAAATATGTAGAGCTCAAAAGGTCTTTAGGGAGTATTTGGTACAACTTCTCATTTTAAGACTGAAGAAGCCAACTGCTTGGGTAAGTGACCTGAGGTAGGCTGCTGACCCACAGGCAACTTCCAGGTTCTGGTAATGAGCTGGCTGGAACCCCTGATGGGTGCTCCTGCAATAGCAGGGGCTGAGGGGTTGGGGAGGAACTAACTGTCCTCAGGACCAGGTGGCTGGACTCCAGATGCTTCCTAAAGAGCCACTCCTAAGCACACAGCTCCTGATTAGCTCCTAAATGCCAAATATTTGTCACCCAGTGAAAAAGTCATGCCCACTGGCTTGATAAAAGGAACTCACAAAGGGGTGATCTTTCTGGTAGAACAGCTTCCTAGTGCATTGAGTTATGCCTTGACTGAAGCATGCTTTTTCTCCAGAGACAAGGCAATGGGGGGGGGGAATCCTTCTGTCCCTCATCCCTGTGATTTCCATATCCTGCCAGCAGTACTTGCCAGCACCCTCTCAGTACATGACACCCCTTAACACACTGGCCCTTCCTGACCTTTCCTGTAGTTCTTTTTCACTGAATATTCTCTCATGAGTATCTTTCTATGTAAATACACACGATAGATCAACATTTTTCATGGATGTATGACATTTTATTGTATGGATATACCAGAATGCAACCAACCAATTCCAATTTGGGTCATTCCTATTTTCTGCAATTAAAAACAAACACCAGCAAACAACTTCTGTGTTCATTTATCTGATTATTTCTTTAGCATAAACTTTTTTTAAATTTTTATTTACTTTTATTTCTATGCATATGAGTGTTTTGCCTGCATGTATGTAAGTGCACCATAGGCATGTCATGCCCACAGAGGCCAGAAGAGGGTATCTGATCTCCTGGAACTGGAGTTAACAGACAGTAGTTAGCCACCACATGGGTGCTGGTAACCAAATCCAGGTCCTCTACAAGAGCAGTCAATGCTCTTAACTGCTGGGCCATCTCTCCAGCCCCTAGCATAAACTCTTAAAAGTAGAACTGCCAGTTCAAAGGTTATAGACAGTCAGTGTTCTTAACTGCTGAGCCATCTCTCCAGCCCCGGTTATGGACTTTTAAAGGCCTTTTGATATCATTTACCAAAATTTTCTCCAGAAAGTGGTGCCAAGGTTGGCCCCCACCAGGATTTCTGAGATGGTTCAGGACTTGACATGGGCTCCTGTGGGTCACTCAGCTTTGTTCCAGTAGGAGACAATGGCCCATCACACACTGAATAGTGCACTTCCCAGAAGGCTGGAAACTCATAGCTTTCCCTATGCCATAACAGTTGTGGAGAAAAGAGGGCAGGTCACCTCTCAGGGCAGAGGGGAAAGAGGGCTTTTCCCTCAAAATGCATCTTAGTTTTGATAAATGTGGTTTTTTTGTAAATTTCTTGTTCTAGTGACTATTTCTGGAAGGTAAAATTATAGGAACTTACTATTTTTCTTTTCTTTTTTTCTAATGCATTTTTAATGTCTAAGTAATACATGTTCAGTTTCTTACCCTCCACACCACTAACATTTTAATCCAGGTAATTCTTTGTTCTGCGGCCGTCTTATATACCATAGGTGATTTTTCAGCATCCCTGGCCTCTACCCACTCGACTCCAGTAGCACCCCTAGTTGTGACCATTAAAAATGTCTCTGGAAATCAACGAATGTCTCCCAGGGAGTCAAAAGTGCCCCCAAGTAAAGACTAGAGTAATAGACCATACTAAACTAATAAATACTCATAGTGCTCAGTGATAGACATTATTCCCAGTGTTTTAGAAATATTTTCTTGTTGAGTATCCTCAGCAATCCTTTGAGATAGGTACTGTTCTTCTACCCACTTGACCTGTAAGGAAACTAAAAGCAGGAAGTTTGAGTCTACAAAGTTAGAGGTCATATCATTAGAAGTTGTAGAATCCCAAAACCTACCAGTTCCAGAGCCATGTTTCCAGTCATTTCTTTGAAGTTCCCTTCTATGAGATTTGTTTGTTTAAGATTCCTTTTAGTTTACTTTTTCCAGAAAATTATGTTCAAACATATGAAATAACTCAACAGCTGGGGTGTAGCTCAGCAGTGGAGTGTCATCTAGTATGTTCTAGATCCCGAGTCTGATCCCCAGCATTACAAAAGCAAACAACATATAAACAAAACACACTCTTAATTTTATATAAAACTCACATGCAATAATGCAACCTCCATCAGTGTAGCAGCTCTGATCTCAGCAGACCGCCACACAGTGCTGAGTTCTGGCCTCCCTCTGGCTTCCCACTGGCAGAGGGCCTGAGAATGCAGGGGACTGCCTGAAACCCCCTGTATTCTGCCGCCACGTGATGGTGATCTTCCCCTAATTGTGCCATACCCATCCCCCTACCTGGGATTTTGTGAGGACTCTCCCAAGGCCCCTGAGCAGATCTGGCTTTGGTAGGCTGAGGCTGAGATCCTAGCAGACAACCTGAGAAGCTGGACTGCCTGAGAGCGCCCAGATCCTGCCTCTACGTGGTGAAGAAAGCCTGCGTGTACCTAACTGTAACCTGAATTGGGCTTCTGTAGGTGCTCCTTGTTAGATTTTTGGAAAATAAAAGAAGATAAAGTGAGAGGTAGAGACTATCCATGGGAACCAAGCATCATCTATAACTAGACAAAGAAACCGGGGTTGGGGGCGTGTTATACCAGGGTTGTGGGACACAACTACACTTACTGGGGAGTCGAGTTAGTGCTCGGGCTTTAAAGGTCTCCTTCTCAAGATTATTTATCCAGGAACTGGCAGGAATGTTATTTATGGCCATAGAGGAGACAGGTGGGTTCCACAAACATTTCCTCTCAGGCTTAGAAGTGACCAACTGATAAGGGATGAGCAGAGCCAGGTCTTTAGTCTATAGCTGTTAGGTCACTGGGGAAACTTTGTACATTTATAATTTAGAGCCTTTCGGCAGCTCTGATGGTTTTATGTCTTTATGGCTTCCTCTAATGAAGCTCATGGTTTTTCTGAGGTTCGCATATTCTATCACTCCTGAAGAGCTGATCTAAAGCCATCAGTTCCCTCCAAATTAAACCTGAGGGAACCTGAACCCTGTACCAACCAGCTTTACATAACCAATAAAGAAAGGATCTAGTCACCCAGATAATGCAAACAGAAGCATACTTTAACTCATTCTCATATCAGAACCATAAACAACAAAATAAATTCACATGCCAAATTCACAACAAAAGAATAATAAAATGGAAGCCAAAACACTATGTCCCCAACAAACTCCAAGACTCCTGTAGAAGAGTTCTACAAGGAGAAACCCCTAGAGATAATCCAGGACACTGAATTTAAAAGAACAATCATAAACATGATCAAGGAATTCAACAAATTTAAAGAACACACGAACAAACACATCAAAGAACTAAAATAAGATAGGGATAAACTTCTGAATGAATTCACAAAAAAGAAACATTGAAGAAAACCGAGGCAGAAATGAAGAAGGAAGTGCAAAACTCAATAAGTCAACTAGAAACAACAGGGGAAAGCTTCACCACTAGAATGAATGAAATGGAAAACAGAATGTCAGCACTGGAGGATAAAGTTGAAGAATTGGATCACTCAAGCAAAGATTATAGAAAATTTTTTAAAAAACAAGAATGGAATATGCAAGAGATGTAGGACACCATGAAAAGACCAAATCTATGGATCATAGGAATAGAGGGAGGAGAAGAATTTCAGGTTAATGGTGTTGACCAGATCTTAAACAGGATTATAGAAGAGAATTTCCCAAAATTAAGGAAAGGCATCCCCATACAAATACAGGAAGCACATAGAATACCAAATAGACAGGATCAGAAAAGAAACTCCCCAGGATATATGATAGTAAAAACACTAAATGTACAGAATGAAGAACACTGAAAGCAGCAAAAGAAAAACAACAGGTCACATACAAAGGAAATCCTATGAGAATTACAGCTGATTCATCAATGTGAACTATGAGAGCTAGAAGAGCCTGGACCAAGGTATTTCCAGTTCTATATGACAATAGATGCCAACCCAGAATACTTTATCCAGCAAAAATGTCTATTATAGTTGAGGGGGAAAGAAAATCTTCCATGACACAAAAAGCCCAAAAGAATACATGTCCACCAAACCAGCCCTTCAAAGAATACTTGAAGCAATACAGAGAGCAGAGAGAGAAACAGCTATACCCCAGGGGCAATGAAAGAACATAAATAAAGGTATAATCGAGGAAACACAAAATTAGAGAACACAAATAGCAACGAAAATGACGGCAACCAATACACATCTTTCAATAATAACCTAAAATAACAATGGACTGAACTCCCCAGTCAAAAGACACAGGCTAATTAAATGGATTAAGAAACAAAATCCGCCCCCCTAGCCTGCTCTCCTACCCTCAGGCCTCTTGAACTACCTTAAGGTGAAAGGATGGAAAAATAATATTCCAAACAAATGGCACTGAGAAACAAGCAGGCATAGCAATCCTAATATCTGACAAAATAGACTTTAAACTGAAACTAACCAGAAAAGACAAAGAGGGCTATTTCATTCTGATCAAAGGAACAATCAACCAAGAAGATATTACAATCCTTAACATATATGCATCAAACTCTGGTGCACCCAAATTCATAAAAACAACACTTCAGGACTTTAAGACGCCCCACTGTCTCTTTTAGACAAGTCAACTGGACAAAGAGCAAACAGAGAAATGACTGAATTAAATGACACTATACATCAAATGGACCTAACAGACCATCTTTCGAATATTCCACCCAAGCACCAAAGATTACACTTTCTACTCAGCACCCCATGGAACGTTTTCAAAAATTGACTGCTTACTGGGCCACAAAACAAACATCAGCAAATAAAAAAATTGAAATAATCCCATGCATTCTATCAGATCACAATGCAATAAAGCTCAAAATCAACACTGGACAAAGCCCTAGTCACTACACAAACTCATGACAATTGAACAACACACTCCTAAACAATGAGTGGGTCAAAGGAAGAATTAAGAAAGAAATATAAGAATTCCTGGAATTCAGCAAAAAGGACAATACAACATAACACAACACACTTTAAACTTTAAAAGCAGTGCTAAGAGGGAAGTTTATAGCTCTAAGTGCCTACATTAAGAAATCAGAATGATCAGATATCAATGACTTCACAGTACAACTCAAAAATCTGGAAAGGCAGTAAAAAAAAACCCAAACCTAGTAGATGAAAAGAAATAACAAACATCAGAGCAGAGATTAATGA
>NW_008346082.1:2873393-2875053 GCF_000622305.1 Nannospalax galili | reverse complement strand
GAAACAAAGAAAACAATACAAAGAATCAATGAATCTAAGAGCTGTTTTTTTTTAAAGCTAACTGAGCCTTAGCCCAGTTAATGAAAAGAAAAAAAGAACAAATCCAAATCAACAAAATCAGAGATGAAAGAGCAAATATCACAACAGACACCCAAAAGATCCAGGCCATTATAAGGGAATATTTTTTAAAAAACCTATATGCTACCAAATTTGAAATCTAAAAGTAAAAGAAATGGATGGATACCTAAAATCATGGGAACCACCAAAGTTAAACCAAGAAGAGATCAACAGTTTAAATAGACCTATAACATATAAGGAAATTGAAACGCTTATACAAAGCCTCCCAACTAAGAAAAGCCCAGGCCCAGATAGATTGACAGCAGAATTCTATCAGACATTTAAGAAGCCCTCCAACCAATACTACTTAAATTATTCAAAAAGAGAGAAACAGAGGGAGACCTCCCAAATTCCTTCTATGAAGCTAGCATCACTCTAATACCAAATCTGGGTAAAGACACAACCAAAATAGAAAACTATAGTCCCATATCCTTAATGAACATAGATGCAAAAATTCTAAACAAAATATGTGCAAACCACATACAGGAACGCATCAGAAAGATCATTCACCATGATCAAGTATGCTTTATCCCAGAGATGCAGGGATGGTTCAATATACTCAAATCAATAAAAGTCATTAATCATATAAATGGACTCAAAGACAAAAACCACATCATCATCTGAATAGATGCAGAAAAGGCTTTTGACAAAATTCAGCATGGATTTATGTTCAAAGTCCCAGAGGGAACTGGATGGGAGGGAAAATACTTCAACACAATTAAGGTTATATACAACAAACCCACAGCCAACATCATGCTACATGGAGAAAAACTGGAAGCATTCCCATTAAAATCAGGAACCAGACAAGGATGTTCACTATCTCTACTCCTTTTCAACATAGTGCTTGAAACCTTACTGCCTACGGCAATAAGACAAGACAAGGAAATTAAAGGAGTACTAATTCGAGAAGAAGAGGTCAACTATCACTTTTTGCAGTGATTGTAATTAATACTGAGCATTAATATTATGAAAAGGACAATCCTACCAAAAACACTATATAGATTCAATGCAATCCCAATCAAAATCCCCATGACATACTTCACAGAATTAGAAAAAAAAAATCCTTGAGGCACAAAAGACCCCAGATAGCCAAAGCAACTCTGAGCACAAAGAGCAACACTGGGGGGATTACTATACCAGATCTCAATGTATACTACAGAGCTATAGTTTTAAAAACAGCATGGTATTGGCACAAAAATAGACGCATAGATCAATGGAACATCATTGAGGATCCAAACCCAAGTACATGCAATTTCAGTCACCTGATATTTGACAAAGATGCCAAGAACACACAACTGTGCTGGAAAAAACTGGATCTCTGCCTGTAGAAGAATGAAACTAGATCCTTATCTTTCACCTTGCACAAAAGTCAACTCCAAATGGATCAAAGACCTCAATGTGAAACTGGAAACCCTGAAACTATTAGAAGACAATATTGACAGCAACTTACAAGATATAGGTGTAGGAAAGGATTTCCTAAATCAGACAGCACTTGCTCAGGAATTAAGGTCAGCAATCAACAAGTGGGACCTCATTAAACTAA
>NW_008346082.1:2872062-2873345 GCF_000622305.1 Nannospalax galili | reverse complement strand
GTGAAGAGAAAACCCACAGAATGGGAAAAAAATCTTCACCAGTGACACATCTGACAGAGGTTTAACATCCAGAATATATAAAGAACTCACAAAACAAAGAATTGAGACACCAAATGAACCAATTAAAAGATGGACTAAAGATCTAAACAGAGTTCTCAAATGAAGAAATAAAGATGGCTAAGAAACATCTCAAAAAGTGTTCAACATCATTAGTAATTAGGGAAATGTGAATTAAAACCACCCTAAGTTATCACCTTACACCAATCAGACTGGCTAGGATCAAGAGAACAAATAATACCAAATGCTGGCGAGGATGTGGAGAAAGGGGAACACTCATTCACTGCTGGTGGGATTGCAAACTCATGCAGCCTCTATGGAAAACAGTGTGGAAAATTCTTAAAAAACTAAAAATGGCCAGGCGTGGTGGTACACTCCTTTAATCCCAGCACTTGGGAGGCAGAGGCAGGAGCATTTTTGTGAGTTTGAGGCCAGGCTGGTCTACATAGTGAGTTCCAGGCCAGCTGGGGCTACAGGGAGACCCTGTCTCAAAAAGACAAAAAAAAAAAAAAAAAACTAAAAATGAACCTACTATATGACCTGGTTATACCACCCCTTGGCATATACCCAAAGGACTCCTCCTATTGTAGAGACACTTTTACAACCATGTTTGTTGCTGCTCTTTTCACAATAGCTAAGAGATGGAAGCAACGTTAAGTGCCTCTCAACTGACAAGGGGTTAACAAAAATGTGCTATATTTGCACAATGGAGTTCTATTCAGCAGTAAAGAAAGATGAAATAATGAAATCTGCAGGTAAATGGATGGCTCTAGAAACTGTTACACTAAGTGAAGTAACACAGACTCAGGAAAACAAACGATGTATGTTCTCCCTCATATGTGGCTCCTAGCACCAAATCCTTTTAAATTCCACGTCCTTTTATTAAGATGATGCTATACAGCAGTCCCTTCTTCATGAAGTAACTACAATCATCACAACTTCAGCTGAGCCTGATCGCTAAACATCATCACAATTGGGCTTGGTGATGGTTGTGCTCATTCATTAAAGGAGGGCCAAGCAGGGTCATTGGACCCTCACTGGATTATCCAGCCACTCTTCCAAGCCAACTGTATGTAATTTGACCCTAATCACACATGGCCTCCTGGATTTGGGGAGGGCTAAAATATAGAATCTGGGGAAGGCTAGGAAGAAAAGGCATGACCCATGCTGGGTAAATGCTTTCCAGTGTGCATACCCTCAGGTCATATATACACATCAGCAACCAT
>NW_008346082.1:2863879-2869726 GCF_000622305.1 Nannospalax galili | reverse complement strand
GTAAAACCAGACATGGACCTTTGAATTAGCTTCATATAGACGGAACTGGTAAAAGAAAGGAGCCAGGAGCTCCTCCGAAGCCCATGTGACCCCTGAGGAACAGATCCTCAAATGACCTTAAGTGTAAAAACAAATTGATTTATTTGGGCCAACTGTATGGCTTAAATACCAAAAAGGAAAGTATAACCAAAGAATAAAGTCATCAGTATATTTCTTTAAGAGTTCAAGGGATTATACTTCCCAGACAGGCTTAAGTCTATATAAAAAGTTAGACAATTACCTCTCATTGATGATTTTGTTAACCTGGAAAGTGATGCTCAGATGTAAGACCTCAAATCTTGGTCTCCAATTCTGTAGTGCCCACCTGTAGCTAAGGGAGACGACCAGTTACTGTTCTACAATGATGGATAAATTCGTTTTCTCCCCCTATTTAGAAGCCTTTGAGAGGGAACTGACACTGATTCTAACTACTCCAACAGCTATCAAAATACCTGAAAGCAAATCCTGAATCCATCACTCTAGAGTCCAGCCTTGGAAGACAAAAGAAAAATGAGGAGGAACCCAATAGAGGGATGCTTTTGGAAGCCCTTGTCAAGAAATTCCAGTGGACTCTCAGATGAACATTTGAAAATTGCCCTGTTCTGACTTTTTTCTAGTTCCGACTTTTTTCTAGTTCCCTGTCTAGAACTTGTAATGCTAATTACTCTTGCCTTTACTTCTCCTTCACAGATCCTATTCATGATTCAAGGACTTTCTTTCTCCTTAGAGACAAGAGTTATGCAATTTGGGAGTCTTTTAGATAGACCCATGAAGGGGTACTCCAATTGCCTCACTCTGAGTCCCTGTTCAGCACGGAAGAAGCCAGCATGGTCTGTGTCCTGATTCCATACTGGCAATTTGGGTAACCTCTTCAGAGGATGGTGTGATAAGAATAGGAGGTAGGAATTGGCTAGGCAGTTAGGATAAAAAGACCCCAAAGAAAAGTAGCCAGTTTCTTGGCTAAAACTCACAATATCCTTGGGCCTCTTAGCAACCTACTCTGTTCCAAATGTCAAAAATATTTGGGAGCTTTTATCTAATCCCTAAAAGATTTTAGGGTTACGTCTTCAGAAAGGGGAATGTTAGAGTAGCCAAAAGCCCCATAAAAAAAGAAATCAATCAAAGAAGAAGAAAGAGTACATGAAATTATCAGAAAAAAGTGATGGGGAGATATGGGAGGAGTTGGAGAGGAGGGAGTGGGCATGGATTTGATCAAAACACCTTATATGCATGTATGAAATCCTCAATAAATTATTATTTTAAAAAAGATGATATTCAGCCCACATAAACAATAAAGATCCTATGGCTGGTTTGGAGATATGGGTCTCTGCATGACAAGGAGCAGGGTCAATCACTGAAGTTAATTTTAATGGCAGCAGGGACTCGGCCTGGCCGTAGGGGTTCCTCTGTTCGGCTTTCTTAAGGCATATTTATGATTTAATTTTAGTGCTTGTTGATTTGCTTCCATTAGCCCTCAGAAGCCCTGACACTTCCTTTCTGTTGTCTTTGAAACACAGTGAAAATTCCTCAGGGTCTGTGGTTAAAGACTGGCCTCCAAGGCGGTGAAGATACAACACAAATGGGTCATGCTATATTTGAGAACAGCCTAAGAGTAAGCGGGGTTCTTTGGCCACCAGTGAAAATTGCTGCACCCCCTCCCCCATCTTGCCTCCTCTTGCAGGTGGTTGGGGCCACATTCAAAGTAACCATATACTTAGTGGCTTGAGATAACACATTCCTTCTTTCAGAGCGACAGAATTCAAAAGTCCAAGATCACTTTTTCTGTATCAAAATCCAGGGCAGTATTCCCGTGGGGGGGGGTGTCATTTCCTTGTCTTCTCCAGCCACTACACCTGCACTCTTCATACTCCAGGGCTCCTGGGCACCTTTTTGTCAAAGCTAGCAGGGTAACCTCTTGTCCCATGATGCCGTTGTGCCTTTTAAAAATTTTAACATTTATTATTTATTTGTGTGTGTGTATGTGTGTGTGTGTGTGTGTGTGTGTGTGTGTGTGTGTGTGTGTTCAGAGGGCAGATGTGTGTGTGTGTGTGTGTGTGTGTGTGTGTGTGTGTGTGTTCAGAGGTCAGAGGACAACTTGGAGAAGCTGGTTCTCTCCTTCCCACCATGTAGATCCTAGAGATTGAACTCAGTTAATCTCTGCCTGGTTTTACGAGGACTCTGGTGATGACATTAACAGCCCACTCAGCTAATCTCACTGCTGTCTCATTATCTTTCACTGTAACATCTCTGTAAGGCAACATTCATGGGTTTGTTACTTGGGAGCCATCATTACACGCCTCTTGAGAAACAACATAGAGAAACAACAGTTAACTCTGAGACCTCAAAGCTGTTCACAAGTGTTTTTCATTTGCTTATCACACATTCCTTCAAGGCAGGCAGAGTTTGAGCTCCCCCAGAAACACACCACAGGGAAGGGAGTGAAGGGCAGTTTATTTAGAGGGGTGATTCTAGAAAGCACAGGTAGAGGTTGAGACAGAAGAGGAAGCCAAGCCAGGATATGAGGTTAGCCATTCATTCTTGGGAACTGGTACTCAAATTGCCTTGGAGACTAAGAAATAAGACACCACACCACACAGGTTGAAGAAGCTGGGGTTTTATCTACCAGCTTCCCATTCTTCCTCAACAGAGGGCAGCTTTGGGGCACCCAGTAACCCTCTGACACCTCCAGCTTCCTGATGTTCAAGGCCAGAGTTCCCCTGTGGCTAGTTTCAACATCAGCCTAAGTGGGCTGTGAATGCCCAGAGAGTTGGCCAGGGTGCCAAGTGTCTGCTAAGATCCCCTGCTTTCTTTGGATGGTGACTACTACCACCACCACTCACAAACACACACACACACACACACACACACACACACACATGCACACAACATCCCATTAAAAACTTTTCTCACAGGGTAGTGCTATTGGCCAGTGGTGGATGCAGGGCCCACTGAGTGTTTATGTCACAGAGACACACCTTGGAAGGGGATTGTGGGACCCCAGTCTGTTCCTCTGGTTTTGCAACCTGGATCATCAGGTAAGCAGTTTGTACCTAGCACCAATCACAGTACCCAGCACATAGTAGGAACCCAGTATCTTCATAATATTGATAGAACATTGCATGGCCACTGGGAAGGAAAACATTATTGATCACAAGGAAGATAAGGGACTTCTACTTAAGAGGAAAGCCTAAACCTTTTGTGAAACATTTGCTGGTGGAAAAAGAAAGAATCTGGATTTGTCTTTCACTTTTTGTTTTTCAGATCCTGTCTTTTTCTTCCCGCTGTTTGGTGATGTCTTCAAGATGACAGCAAAAGGGGCCAACCTTGTACCCTAGAGCATTCATCTCCAGGACAGGATTCACACACGCCAGGGAGAACTTGTCAATAACTACAGTACAAGAGAAAACACTAGGGATGGCGTGCTCATCTCTGAAAATTGGAGCTGAAGCTTTCCCCAAATAAAAAACCAGATTGGCCCTGGGATACCCTAGGAGGTCATGTGTCAGGTGTGCCAGGAAGCCTGGGGGATGATGAGAAATTGTGCATTTTTTCGCTTTCTCTTTACTCTAATACAGTGCAGTTTATTTATATCTGGGTGACGGGATATATGGATTGTTACATAATCTTAATTAAACTAACCTCACAAAATGAAAAACAGGCTGAAAAGGATTCCTGCAATGAAATCTCATATGAGGATAATACCAAGGATGCAAGCAAGCATAAGTGTGTGAAATGGAGCTCCCACTTCCACCCTAGGACAAGCACTGTGTCAGCCACATTAAAACAATGATGCCCCCAACCCTCCCTGGGGAATTATTGTCAACCGATGACTGTGGAGAAGGGGAGAGTCAATCTCTGTTAAGGGTGAGATTCTTAGCAGGTTGATCCGGCTCCAGTGGATGAACCCACATTCTATATATATTAGAGTACAGAAATATGGTAGGAAGTTAGAAACGGGGGTTCAGCTACAGGAAGGGATCTAAATATGATCAAAATATATTGTATGAAATTTGCAAAAATTCAATTTAAAAATTTATGGGGACTGGTGAGATGGCTCAGTGGTTAAGAGCACTAGCTGCTCTTAAAGAGGACCCAGGTTCAATTCCCAGCACCCACATGGTTCTAACAACTATCTGAAACTCCAGTTCTAGGGGATCCTACACTGTCTTCTGACCTCTTCAGCATTGCATGACACAGGTGAACTTACATATATGCAGGCAATACACTCATACACAAAAATTAAAATAATAAAATATTTTTAATTAATTAAAAAAAAAACAATAGCCAGGTGTGGGTAGTGCACACCTTTAACCCCAGGACTCAGGAGGCAGAGGCATGCTGATCTCATACGATGACAAGCACATCGTGTCTGACAATAAGTCAGCTTTAAAATTCTGAAATTGGGGGCTGGAGAGATGGGTCAGCGGTTAAGAGCAGACTGCTCTTGCAGAGGACCCAGGTTCAATTCCCAACACCCACATGGCAGCTACAAACCGTCCTTAACTCCAGTTCCAGGGGAATCCGAAGCCCTTGACTGACCTCTGCAGCATTGCACAACACAAGTGCCCTCACATACATGCAGGCAATAACTCATACACATAAAATAAAAATATTTTTTTTAAATTCTGAAATTATCAACTCCGTCTGGAATAAAAATTTACAGCTACTATCACAAATGCTGACCCTCACTTTACATTAACACCCTTTGCATTGTGATAGTAGGGAGCCATCACAATGGAAAAGGGATTTTAAAACATTTCCTACATTCTTTTGTTTTCTCTTTTATTTTTCTTTGCTATGTCTATTCTTTAGGGTAGGAAAGACAACAGGAAAAATTGGAAACAACTCATCTTGATTCCTGAACTGCTACATAGAGACTTGTTAGCTTCTGACAGGAGGACCACATGGTACAGATGAGAGTGGATGTATAAGCACTAAATTAACAATTATGCTGTCAGAGGATAACCATAACATGTTAGGACCAGGCTGGGAAAATAGAAGTCAAGCTAATAAGCCAGTCATAGGAATGGGGTCAGTTATAACAAGAGGCTACATAGATGGATAGATGCCAACACAGAGGGAAACAGCTGGCACCTTTTGCTACTAAGGATCTCAACTAGTTTTCCTCTGCAGTTTCTACAAAGTCCATTCAGTAATCTGACTGGCCACAGTTTGGAAAACTGGCATTAGTAAGAGTTGGCAAGGATATGGAACATCTAGAGCACCCACACTCTGCTTTTGTGAATGTCAATTGGATAAACACTTTAGGAAAGTGCCCATATTTACTAATGCTGAAGAGTTGCATGAGTGTGGTCCAGAAAACCCTCTCAGAGGCATTAATACAACAAAAAAGGGCATGCGTTCACCAAAAGATATGTGCAGAATGTTGAAAAAACACTCATAATAGTCCAAAATTGGTAAAAAAAATCCATTTATAGTAGAATAAAAGAAATTTACACTATAAATAACAGTGGAAGAAGCACAGCGCAGCACATGTGGACCTCACCAACAGTGTGGGACAAACCATATGCCTTGCCAGGACACAGAGGAGCCTAAAAAGGGAAAGCCAAGAGCATTAGCTGATTATAACAGTTAATTTTATGTCAGTTTCACTAGGCCGCAATACCAAGATACTCGGTAAACCTGATTCTAGATGTTCCTCTGAAAGCATCCTTCAGATGAGATTACTATTAAGGCAGTAGGGCCTGGAGAGATGGCTAGCACGTACTGCTTTTGCAGAGGACCTGAGTTCAGTTTCCAGCACCCATGTCAGGTGGTTTACAATCACCTGTAACTCCATTTCCAGCA
>NW_008346082.1:2856708-2862237 GCF_000622305.1 Nannospalax galili | reverse complement strand
TCTTCTTTTTACTTTTTCTAAATTAATTTTCTTATGTTAGTGTGGTGAGTTGAATGAGAATGTCCCTCGTACACTCGTGTACTTGAACTCTTGGTCCCCCATTGGTGGTAGTGTTTAGAGGTTATGGAACTTTCAAGAGGTGGAGACTTGCTGGAGGAAGAATCTCACTGTATGTGGGCTTTGAGGGTTTATAGCCTAATCCTGCTTCCTCTCTCTCTCTCTCTCTCTCTCTCTCTCATCTCTATTTCTATCTCTATCTCTCTCTCTCTCTCTCTCCTATGTGTGGATATAATGTGAACAGAGAGCTCCTGCTTCTGCCGCTGTGCTATGTCCTCCCAGTCGTGATGGCCTCTCTCTTCCTCTCAAACCATAAGCCAAAACTAACTCGTTCCTCCTTAAGCCACCTTTGGTCATGGTATGTGATCACAGCGACAGGAAAGTAACTAACGTCATGCAAAGTAATGGTCTTAAATGTGGCGTCTTCATACATAGTGTCATTCTACTTTGTTCTCCTTCTGTCCCCTCTCCCCCTGCCCTCCTCTGTACCTCCTCCCTGCTTAGCTGCTCTCTCTTTTCCCCATTAGTCTCCACGTCTGCCTTCCTATTACATGCATTGCATTGCCTCTCTATTTCCCACCTCCCTCAAGATCTCTTCCTCTTCTCTCATGATCTCTTCTAGTTTTGTGACCTATGAACATATACACATAAGTACATGCATACACACATTATCTTAAATCTAGGTTCCACATAGGAAAGAAAACATGTAGCACTTCTTTCTGAGTCTGGTTTATTTAATTTAACATAATTATTTCCATATCACATCCAATTTCCTGAAAATACCATGATTGTATTTTTCTTTATGACTACATAAACTCCCACTGTGTATATACACCCACATTTTCTTCTTCCATTTATCTGTTGATGGACATCTAGGCTGGTTCCATTTCCTGGCTATTGTAAATAGTGCAGCTATAAATATTGATATGCATGTCTCTGAAGTATACTAACCTAGAGTCCTTTGTGTATATGCCTAAGAATGGAACAGCTGAGTCCTATGGTTGTTCTATTTTCAGGACTTTTTTTTAGAAACTTCCACATTGATCTTCATATTGGATACATAATTTTACATTCTAACCAGCAGTGAAAAGTTTCTTTAATTTTTTTTAAACTATTTATTTTATGTGTATAAGTGTTAAGCCTCCATGTGTGGAAGTACACCCATGTCGTAAAGTGCCCACGGAGGACAGAAGAGGGCATTGGATCCCCTGGAACTACAGTTACAGACCACTATTAGCCACCATGTGGGTGCTGGGATTCAAACCCGGGTCTTCTGCAAGAACAACCAGTGCTTTTGACAACTCAACCATCTCTGCAGCCCTCCTTTAAATTTTTAAAGATTGTATTTATTTACTTATTATGTCGGGGGAGGGGAAGCAAGCATGCCACAGCACATGTATGGACATCAGAGGACAGCCTGTGAGATAAGTTCCCTCCTCCTACCACGTGTGTCCTGGGGATCAAATTCAGTCATTGGGCTTGGTGGAAAGTTCCTTTCCTTGCTGAGTCATCTCACTTGCTCACAGGGTCCTCTTCACCCACATCCTCAACAGCACTTGTTCCCACCTGTTTTCCTGATGATTACCATTCTGTCTGGGGTGTGATAGGACCTCAGAGAAGCTTTGATTTCATTTCCCTGATGAATTAGGAGGTGGAACACCTTTTCAAGCAGTCACAGGCCATTTATATTTCTTCTTTCGAGAAGTATCTATTTAGCTCTTACTCCATTGATTAAATGATTTGGAAGATTTTGATTTTCATAGTTATTTGTGTATCTTGGGTATTAACTTCCTGTCTGGTTAGTGTAGATTCTTCTGGGTATCATACACTGTGATAATTGTTTCCTTTGCTGTGCAGAAGCTTCTTAGTTTGGTGTAATCTCATTTGTCAGTTGTTGGGATTACTTCCTTTGCCCTTGGAGTCCTTTTCTGGAAGTCCTTGCCTATGCTGGTGGGTTTCACCTGTTTTTCTCTAGGAGTTTCAAAGTGTCAGCTCTTATGATGAAGCCTTTGATCCATTTTGAATTGATTTAATCTCCTGAATTTCTGAAGCTCTCCTCTATGTTCCAGTTTGCTTTCTATTGCAGTAATAAACATCGTGATGAAAAACAACTTGAGGAGGAGAGGGTTTATTTTAGCTTACAGGTTATGGTCCACCATCAAGGGAAGTCAGGGCAGGAACTCAAGGCAGGAGCGTAGAGACCATGGAGGAATGCTGCGTACTGGCTTGCTCCCTAGCTTAGGTTCAGTTATCTTTCTTATACAGTCCAGGCCTATCTGCCCAGGAATGGCATTTCCCCTAATGGCTGGGCCTCCTACATCAATTAGCAATGGGAAACCTGGGCCCGCAGACAGGTCCATAGGCCAAACTGATGGAGGGAATTCCTCAGTTGAGGTTCCCTTTTTCTAGGTGTGCAAGTTGACAACCAAGATTAGCCATCACACTCTACTTCTCTCTTTGGGATAAAGTTTATTGTTTCTTTTGGGGGTTTTTGTTGTTTTGTTTTTGTTGACAGGGTCTCCCTAGTCCCAGCCTGCCTGGCACTTGCTCACAGAAATCAGCCTGCCTCTGCTTCCTGAGTGCTGGAATTAAAGCCATGCACCACCACACCTGGCAAAATTTATTATTTCTTATTCTCACTCCTTCGCTGGCTCTCACAGAGGCAACCACTCTTCCACCATCTTCCCTAGAAATCCCAGACATGGTTATAGTAATAAAAAATCTTAAATAATACAATTCCCATTTTATCGTTTTGGTATTACATTTTTAAAATACTTTATTTTACCCAAGATCCTTTAATTTTAAGGAAGAAGAAACTAAATCAAGGTAGCTCTCAAAAGGGGCACTGCTGAGAAGATGCTAGAAAATCTCACCAGTCTTTAGGGCAGAACGTACTTCTGGACTTTGTTGGAATCTAGATATTGGCTTATTTGCAAGGTGTTCAATAAGTAGCTTCTCCACACAGTGCTGAAATAAAGCAAGGAGGTGGTGCCCAGAGGCCTGACTTAGCCTTTATCACTAATGGGAACTGTTCTACCTTCATTCTGTTACTGTGATAAAACATTCTGACCAAAAGCAACTTAGGGGAGGAAAGGGTTTATTTGGCTTACAAAGCCAAGTCAGAGTCCATCATTGAGGGACGTCAAGGCAGGGACCTAAGACAGGCACTTGAAGGCAGGCCTGTTTGCTATTCCACATTACCTCCAACCAAGGAACTTACTTCACAGCCAAAAAGTATAGCAGGAACCATGGAGGATGCTGCTTGGTGGACGGTTTGCAGGCTGACTTATACTCAGCTAGCTTTATTTTTTAATTTATTTATTCATTCTTATTTTTCATGTACATGAGTGTTTTGCAAGCATGTAAGTGTACCGTGTGTGTAATACCTGCAGAGGTCAGAAGAGGGCATTGGAATCCCTGGAACTGGAGTTACAGATGATTCTTAACCACCATGTGAGTGCTGGGAATCAAACCTAGATCCTCTGCAAAAGCAGCCAGTGCTCTTAACCACTGAGCCATCTCTTCAGCCCCTCAGCTAGTTTTCTTATTCAGTTCAAGCCCTCCTGCCTAGGAATGGTACTGCCCAGAGAGGGCTATGCCCTCCTACATCAATTAACAATCAAGATAGTCCTTCACAGACATGCACACAGGCCAAACTTACCTAAGTAATCCCTCAATTGAGTGAGCCCTCACAGATGACTCCGGGCTGCATCAAGTGGACAGTTAAAGCTAACTGAGACAGGCACCAGTTAGGTGATACGACTTTCTGTCTATTAACTGAGCATGGTTGAGTTTCTTTCTGTCTCTCAGAGCTTTCCCCATATTTCTGCACTGCTGATGACTCTCTTCATGTTTGGTGGGACTGTGATCCACTAAATCTTAAAATGCACATGCACAGAAAGCTCTGATTCCATTTTTTTCAAGGTTAGGGTTCTGGGGAAGGGAGGCAAATACTCTTGATCTGCCATCTCAATCCAGCATGAAGCTTCTTGTTTCATGACTGTATGATATCTCAGAGTATTGTCATAGCAAAATTCATTTAACCAATCTATATTTTTCAGATAAAACTAATATTTGTAATTACATAATATCTTTATTAAATACAATCTTGGAATTTGAATGTTCTGAGTAAATTCTTTTAATATCTATGAAACAGTAAAATGGGCTGGTATTATCTATGCTCTCCTGGACATATTTTTATCAAAAATTCAAATATGTCACTGCACCAATTTGGTTAATGTTAAAGAATTTCAAAAATGAATGTGGGAAGGTGTTACCCAGAGGATACAAGATTTCAGTTTAGAATAAAATTGAAAGATCTATTGTACATCATACCTACCTTTAAGAATGTGTTATATACTGAAAAGACATAATACATTGATAAAACAGTAAGTGTAGGTGTCCTCTTTGTTAAAAGGACAACACATATAAATGACAGCTTGACTGAGCCATTCTACAATATACACATCTATCAAAGCATCATGTTGTATGTCACAAATATATAAAACTTTTACTTGTCAGTTAGACAAATTTTTTAAATATTTTATTTATTTTATGTGTATGTGTGTATTGCCTGCATGTAGGTAAGTGCACCTGTGTCGTGCAATGCCTGCGGAAGACAGGCTGTCGGATCCCCTGGAACTGGAGTTATAGATAGCTGTTAGCTGCCATGTGGGTGCTGGGATTCGAACCCAGGCCTTCTGCAAGAACACTCAGTGGTCTTAACCGCTGAGCCATCTCTCCAGCCCCTAGTTAGACAAATATTTTTAAGAGAACACTGGATTAATCTGTTTGAAGATCAACTCCTGAGAATTCCTAATTCTTTATGATTCCTGAAAGTCTACTTTATGGCTCTTTCTTTATTTCCAACCCAAAGGTCTTACTCAGAATCAAAAGAGAAATAATGTAGGAAAAGATCTAAGCTGTTGAACGGGCTCAGTTCTGGGGAGCAAATGGATGTTTAGCCAGAACCACTCAGATACCTGAAAGATTTTCATCTGTGGAGCCATTAAACTAGCACTTTTAAATTGCACCCGTTTTAGTTTTTAAGTTAATATTTATGAAAACTATAGGCTTCCTGGGTACTTTATACTGAGCTCAGCACAATCTAATGAACCCTAGTGAGCAGCAAGAATTTTAAAACTGTGTTAATTCAGCACTGGAGAAACAACTGCCGCTACTACATTTCACCAGGCCTCAAGTGAAGAAAGGAAGGCCAAGAATGTAAATGTGGCCTTTAGCAAAGATCTTAGTCACCTCCCAAGAGTAGATGACCTGGGAGGAGGTGGGAACCCGACCAGGTACATAGGAGCTCTCAGTAAATATTTATCAAATATGTGAATCAAAACTACAGCCAGGTCTAGACCTGCATTGTTTCATGGCTTCTCTCCTTCCCACCATTCACCTCCTCAAGATTACCAGCTCGTCTGCCCTGGGGATTTTTCTTTACGATTCTAATAAGATTGTAAAAGC
>NW_008346082.1:2842807-2856560 GCF_000622305.1 Nannospalax galili | reverse complement strand
TTTGTTGTTTATGAAGACTTATTTTTTGGTCTTACTTATTTCATTTGTGTGTGTGTGTCTGTCTGTCTGTCTGTCTGTCTGTCTTTCTGTGTATGGATATGTGCATGTGAGTATAGTATCTGTGGAAGCCAGAAGAGGGCATTGAATTCCCTGGAGCTAGAGTTACAGGTGGTTGTTAACCACCTGACATGGGTGCTGGGAACTGAACTGAGGTCCACTACAAAAGCAATGCACACTCTTAACCACTGAGCCATCTTTCCAGACCCTTGTTCTTAGATAAGTTCATACATGTGCACAATGCAAACTGATCGCTCACCCCCCACTTTCTCCCATCTCTCTACTATGTCCATCTACCCATTCTCCCCACATATCACTCTCTCACATTCTTATCTATTCCTCTATTATTAGACATTTTAAAAAATTTCCACTAGTGACACTATCAATTATTGTTTTTCACATAGTTTTTGTGTCACTGATTATTTCCACAGGAAAGATTGCTAGGATGATAATGCTTGGACCAAATGGAAGTTAGTTCTCTAATTCAGCACTATCCGCTAGAAGGTTCTACAGTGATGAAATGTTTTAGAGCTACACTGTCCAGTATGTAGCCAACAGCTGCCCTCAGATTAGTGATGTGGACCTAGAGGGTCTGAAGATAATGAAGATTTTGGTTATCCCTCACCCACCGTGCCCTGTTGCCACATTGGATGGTTGGTCTCAGCAGATGTGAGGCTAGTCCAAAAGAACTTATCATTCTCATGAAAATAAGTCTGTATATATATGGTAAATCTTGAGACAGTGGCTTCCAGAAAGTTAGACGTGACCCTCCTTATATATGAATCATGACCCCTAACTGTATCTGGTGAAGCTTGGGAGGAGGTGAGAGGATTCCCCTCTACACCATGATGTAAAATGCTGATTCATTTACCTAGATCATGCCTGGTTTGGTTCTTTACAGCAACATGTAATCTTTTTGACATTTTTAATATAATGTTCATGCAAAAGGCTTTCAAGGGTCTTGATGTGTCTAGATTATTTGCAATCAAAAAATGACATCAATTTATTTCTAGCACCAATAAATGCCAGTCCTCACCTTGGTGCCCCACTCTTCAGCCCTGGTATGATTTTCTTTACGTGTATGAGTGTTTTGCCTGCACATATGTACACCGTGTACATGTTTGATGCCCACAGAGGCCAAAAGAGTGTCTTGGATCCTTCGGAACTGTAGTTAAGGGCAGTTGTTAGCCACCATATGTGTGCTGGGAACCAAACCTGGGTACGCCAGAAGAGCAGTAAATGCTCTTAACCATGAAGCCATCTCTCCAGCTTCCCTGGTACTATTACTTAATGGATAAAATGATATTTCATTGCCATTGAAATTTGCATTTTTTAGATTTCTGCATGCAAAATGCCATTAAAACATCCATCTTGAGCCAGATGCAGTAGTATATGTCTTTCATCCCAGAACTGGAGAGGCAGAGGTAGGAGGATCTCTGTGAGAAGGCCAGCCTGGTCTACCTAAGGAGTTCCAGGTCAGATAGGGCTACAGGAAGTCACTGTCTCCTTATGGCAACTTTTAAGCACCTCTGCTCTCTGTCTCCAAGTTCTCTCTTTCTCCCTTTAACTCACTTCAAGCAAGATTTCAGCCCCAACACTCTACAGAACTTCTCTCTTTAAGGTGCCCAGGAACCTCCATGTTGCAAGTCTAGACAGAGGTCACATTTTAGTTATCACATTTGACCTGTCATCATAACTGGCACAACCTTTGTTTGTTTGTTTGTTTGGTTGGTTGGTTGGTTGGTTGGTTGGTTGGCTGGTTGGTTGGTTTTTGAAACAGGCTTATATTCCCTAGCCCAGGCTAGATTCAAATTCATGACAATCCCACTTTAGTCTCCTGAATGCAGCACTTACAAGCATAACCTACCATGCCGTGGGTTGATTGGTTGGTTTGTTGGTTGGTTGGTTGGTTGGTTGGTTGGTTGGTTGGCTGGCTGGTTGGTTGGTTTTTGAAACAGGCTTATGTTCCCTAGCCCAGGCTAGATTCAAATTCATGACAATCCCACTTTAGTCTCCTGAATGCAGCAATTACAAGCATAACCTACCATGCCCAGCTTCACACAATCAATCTTAAAATACTTTCTTCTTTGACTTCTTAGACGTATCTTCAGTTTTTCACCTCACTGGTCAGTTCTACTTAGTCTCTTTTATTGGTTCCTCCTCAGCCCCCAGCTTTGAAATGTGGGTTTATTTTTTGTTTGTTTTCTTAAAATACTGTACGTAGTTAATATATACAATTTGACAAATTTGAGGACAAGTTTACATTCATAAATCTACCACCACTAGCAAGTTCATGACAGATATATCACTTGCAAAGATTTTTTACATCTTATTCACTTATTCACTGTGTATGTGTGGTAAGAACACCTAACATAAGACTCATCCTATAGAAATCTTCTGGTATACAAGACAGCACTGTTAGCAATAGGTTCTATGCTGCACGATGAATGCAGAATTGGTTTGTCTTAAATACCTATAACCCTGTACCCATTTTTTAAGTTTACTTATTTATTTACACTTTTGGTTGGTTGTTTTTGAGACAGGGTCTTCCTGTAGCCCCAACTGATCTGGAACTCACTATGTAGACCAGTCCTGCCTTGATCTCACAGAGATCTGCCTACCTCTGCCTCCTAAGTGCTGAGATTAAAAGCATGTGCCACCATGCCTGGCACTTTCTCTTTACTTTTAATGTGTATGAGTGTTTTGCCTGCATGTATATAAATGTATCGTGTGTCTGCAATGCCCATAGAGGCCAAAAGAGGGCATTGGATTCCCTGGAACTGTAGTTACAGGTGGCTATGATCTGTCATGTGTGTGCAAGGAATTAAACCAGCAAGCGCTCTTAACCACTGAGTCATCTCTCCAGCCCCACCTCTGAACCCTTTGACCACTTTAGTTCCCCTCCTTCCAGACCCTGACAACTACCATGCTGCTCACTGCTTCTATGCATGTGATTCTGTTAATGCCACATATGAGATCATGTTATATGTCTTTCTTAGCTTATTTCACTTAGCATAGTGTCCTCCACCTTCACTCAGGACATCACAAATGACAGGATTTCCTTCACAATCAAGGCTGAATAATATCTCTTTTCTGGAATGCATCACATTTTCTTTATTTACTCATCTGTCCATAAATGTTTGTTTCCCCATCTTAACTATTACAAACAGACACAATGAGTACATGAGAACTCATGTCCTTTAAGTGTCTGAGTTCAGATTATTTGACTAAACACCTAAAAGCAGCTTGTGGATCACTGGGCAGTTCTACATTTAATGTTCTGAGGATCCTCCGTGCTCTTTGTAATGGCTTTACAGATAATGCTTCTGCAAGCAGAGTCCTGAGTCAGAGTACAGAAGAGAAGACAATCAGGGCTGGATAGATAGTGCAGTGGTTAAGAACACTGTTCTTGCAGAAGACCCGGGTTCAAATCCCAGCACCCACATGGCAGCTAACAACTGTCCGTAACTCCAGTCCCAGGGGATCCGACAGCCTCTTCTGTCCTCCACAGGCATTGCACAACACTGGTGCACTTACAGGCAATACAAGCATACACATAAAATAAAAATAACAAATAGAATATTTTTTAAAAAAGAGAAGACAATCTCTGCACACCATTCACCTGACAAGCAGTTAATATCCAAAATATATAAAGAAACACAATAACTGTATCTTAAAAATGGACAAAGGACATAAATAGACATTTCTCAAAAGAAGATATACAAATGGCCAACAGGTATATTAAATGCTCAGCATCACTAAGCATGACGGAAATGCAAATCAAAGCCATGGTGAGGTTCAGTCCAGTCAGAAAGGCTATTGTTAAAAAGATGACAGGTGAGTGTTGGAAGGCACATGAAGAAGAGGGAGCCTCAGGACTCTGCTGTGGAGGCCTAAGCAGTAAAGCCATTACAGAAGAGCACAGAGGATCCTCAGAACGTTAATGGTGGAACCACCCAGTGATCCACAATCTGCTTGCATTTACGTATTTCATTTATTCTGAATTTATTTTTGTGTGTGGGATGAAATAGGATTTAATTTCACTCATTTGAATGTAAATATTGTTTTCTTAGTGCAGTTTGCTGAAAGACTACCATTTCCTTATTTTTATTTTTGCCAACCTTGTTCAAAAGTATCTGACCCTATGTGTATGAGTTTATTTCTCAGCTATCTGTTCCGTTCACTTGTTTTATGTGTCTGTTTTGATGCCGGCTTTGTGATATAATATGATCTCAGGAAATATGATGCATCAAGCTTTGTTCTTGACTAAGACTGTTCCTCAACCTAGCCCCACTTGAGCATTGTAAGTATTTCAACTTAAAAAATACAGTTGACAGTCTAAAGAGATGGCTTAATAGTTAAAAGTATTTGCTGCTCTTGAAAGAGGACTGGTGTTCGATTCCCAGAACACATCAGGTGACTCATGACTGCCCGTAACTCCAGTGCCAGAGGATCTTACTCCCTTTTCTGGCCTCCACAGTCACCCACATATACACAAGCATGCGCATGCAGATACACATGCATACACACAAATAAAAATAAAATAAATGTCTTTAAAATACATCTGGTAAAAAAAAAACAAGCAATGAAATAACCATAGATGCATAAATCCCAACTCAGTAATATAAGAAACACAAAAAGCCAAGGCACCGAACCCCTACAAAAATGACTGATCCCATAGCAATGGCTTCCAGTGAGAGTGGATTAGATGAAATCCCAGAAGAAGAACTCAAAAGAATGATCATAACTGTGTTCAGGGAAATTGAAGAAGAAAACGAACACCTGAAGGAATCTCCAGGGAACACAGAAAGCCAGCTGACTAAAACAAGGGAGTCAATACAAGACATGAAAGAGGAATTCGGTAGAGATGAAATACAGAAGAAACCCAACAGAACTGCTGGGGATGAAGAACGTGGAGTCTAACGGGAAGCCTCGGCAAGAATCAAGGAGCAAGAAGACAGGGTGGAGGAACCAGAACATTCCAGCAAGCACAAAGATAATTTAGAAGTACAACTGGTACTTTCAGGACACTTGGAACACTATGAAAAGACCAAATCTAAGACTCATAGGCACAGAAGAAGGAGAATTTTATTCTAAAAACATAGAAAACACTTTCAACAAAATCATAGCAGAAAACTTCCCAAATTAGAGAAAAAGATACTGGAATCATTTAAAATATGAAACAGACAAGACCAGAAAAGCACCTTCCCTCTTCTTATTAAATTAAACCATTAAATATACAAAACAGAGAAACAGCAAGAGAAAAGCACCAACTCACATACCAAGGGAGGCTCCTCAGAATAACGGCTGACTTGTTAACAGAAACTTTTTTCCATCTCTTCAGGTATTTATTATAGTGACAGAAAAATTCAAATATTAAAACTTTACCCAATCTTTTACAAACATCTGATACAAAGAGTAATTACGAGCACGTTACACTGCTCTAGTAATAAAACCAAATCACCTCCCTCAGAAAAACAGAACAAGGCTGTTTTTGAATGTAGGGCAAAAGTCTTGAACAAAATAGTACGTAGCTGTATATGACAAGAATTTTGTACAGAAAAGTTGTTTAACCATGCAACACTAACTCAACATGGACATTCAGTTCACAGAGCGGAGGATATGTTTACAAGCAACTATACAGAGAAGAAAATATGATCATTTCAATAAATGATGAAAATTATTCAAAAATTTGGGATTCACTTATGAGAACATTTCCAAGAAATTATCAATAGAGGATAACCAGGTCATCAGATCTACCAAAAACTGTAATATAAGTTCGAATATATCAGAGAAAGAATTATCAGGAATTCTCTCTGTCAACTGCTGAAAATCAAAGCTGTGAAAAAGACAATGTGTTATAAGGGGAAAATGATAACAGCACTAACAGCAGTTAAACCATGGAGAACAGAAAGTGTTCAGGTTAAAAGTTTTCATTGTAGCCTAAAAGTTTTAAGAAAAAATAAAATTAGTACATCATATATAGGTGTTACTGTAAACTGGTCTTCATGTGTTCATAAATATCAAACAGAATAAGAAAGCAAAGTACAAAAAAGGGCAACAGCAAAAAAAGCATCTAGTGTTGTCTTGAAGCTGGATGCCTCAGTTATTTTGATGTGTAAGTTGGCATACAATTATATATATATAAATCCAGGAGGCTTTGGAATGCTGTATTTCAAGTTATAAGAGATGGCAACTATATCCAGCAAGGCTCTCTATTATAATAGAATGAGAAAGAAAAGCTTCCCATAAAAGTAGGCTGAAGGAATGCATGACCACTAAGCCAGCTGTACGAGAAATATTTGAAGGAGTCCTTCCAACTGAAGGGAAACACAGAGACATTCATGATGCCACAGGAAAGAAAAACCTATGTATAAATAATACTTAGGTGAGATCCATCTGGGAAACATCAAATACTACAAAAATCAACAAGATGACAGGAATTAACACAGCTAATAACTTGGAATATAAATGGTCTTAATTCCCCAATCAAACACGCAAACTGACAGCATTGATTAAAAGTCAGGGTCTAGTTATTTGTTGTCACCAAGAAATATACCTAATCACCAAAAATAAGTGCTACCTTAGAGTAAAAGAACAGAAAAAGATATTCCACATAAAAGAGCTAAGAAACAAGTGACTGCTCTAATACATGATAAAATAGGCTTCAAAATTAGCCAGAAGAGATAAATAAAGTCATTCCATACTGATTAAGAAAACAATCTGTCAGGAGGACATTATAATTTAAACACATATACACCAAACACGTGTGCACACGATTATCAAAACAAATACTACTAAATGTAGTCCCAAACTAACCCATCACAATAATAATGAGTGACTTCAATAACAAGAAATTCCAACAAAAATAAATACAGAAACATCTGTATTAAACGACATCGTAGATCAAATCGACTAAACAGACATCTAAATACTGTACAGTACATACTTTTTTTTCAGCAGTCCATGGAACTTTCTCTAATATAGATCATATATTAGAATACAAATCTTAGCAAATGTAGGAAAATTGAAATAATTCCTTATAGTCTCCCTAATAAAAATGGAATAAAACTACTAATCAACAGCAAGAGAAACCATACAGCATGCACAAATACATGGGGATGAAATGGTGCACTACTGAATGATGAATGAGCCACTGAAAAAAATTCAAGAAGGAAATCAAAATGTGACTGGATTTCAATGAAAATTAAAAACACAACATATCAAAATATATTAGATACAATGGAAACAATCCTAAGGGGGAAGTTTATAGTTTTAAGTACCTACATTAAGAAATCAGAAAGCTCTCAAGCAAATGATGACATCTTAGGGCTTCAGAAAAATAAGAACAAACCAAACCCAAAATCAGTAAGTGGACAGAAAAAGATCAGGACAGAAATTAATGAAATGGAAACAAAAATATTACAAAGAGCCAATGAAGCAAGACTGACAGACCCTTAGTCAAAATAAGCAAAAAGAAAGAGTCAAAATGTCAAAACTATTGCCAGGCATGGTGGTGCACTCCTGTAATCCCAGCACTGGGGAGGCAGAGAGAGGAGGATCTCTGTGAGTTCGAGGCCACCCTGGTCTACAAAGTGAATTCCAGGCCAGCTGGAGCTACAGGGAGACCCTGTCTCAAAAAGACAAAAAAAAATCAAAACTATTAAAATTAAAGATGAAAAGGGAACAATTACAAGAGATACCAATTAAATTCAGAAAATCATTAGGACAGATCTTTAAAACATGTACTTCATTAGACCTGAAAATCTAAAAGAAACAGATTAATTTCCAGAACATATGACCTACCAAAACTAAACAAAGATGAGATAAATAATTTAAACAGATCCATAGCAAGCTGTGAGAGACGGAAGCAGTAATTCTTAAAATCTGCACCTGAAGTCCATGCCTACATGGATTCACTAGTAAATTCTATGAGACTTCAAAGAAGAACTAACACATGGAGCTGAGGAGATGCTCAGTCAGTAATGTGCTTGCCAGGCAAGCAGGAGGATCCGACCTATATCTCCAGCACCCAAGTGAAATCCAAGACTTACAGGGCATGTCTGTACTCCCATCACTGGAGGGGTAGGAAAGGAGGGTCCCTTAGACTTGTGGCCAGCTGGGCTAGCCGACCTGGTGAATTCCAGGTTCAATGATTACAGGCTCAGTGAGAGATACTGTCTCAAAAAAAAAAAAAAAAAAAACAAAAAAAAAAAACGGTGGAGCACTGGTGTGGTGACACATGCCTTTAATCCCAGAATGCAGGAGCCAGAGGCAGGCAGATATCTGTGAGACCGAGGACAGCCTGATCTACAGAGCAAACTTTAGGCCAGCTGGGACTACAGGGAGACTTGTCTCAAAAAATAAAAATAAAAAATAAGGTGACCAGTGACTCACTAAGACGCCTGATGACAACCTCTGACCTCCACATACACATGCACACACATGAACAAACACACACACACACACACACACACATATAATACACTCATAATGGAACAAATACCACTGCTCATCAAACTATCCCATACAATATGAAAGGAAAATCACCACCAAACTCTTTTTATGAAGCCAGTTGTATTCTAATGCGAAAACAAGATAAAGACACACACACACGCACACACACACGCACACACACACACACACACACACACACACACACAAAGGAAAAAGAAAAGTATAGGCCAACCTCCCTGATGAACATAAATGTAAAAATTCTCAACAAAATACTTGTGCATTGAATTAAATAACACATCAATAGGCTAATTCATCATGATCAAGTTGGTTTTATTCTAGAGATGCAGGGATGGTTCAACATATACAAATCAACAACTGTAATACATCACAGAAATACACTCAAGGACAGAAATCACATCGTCATCTCAATCAATAGAAAATGCTTTTGAAACAATCCAACATCCCTGAACATTTGGAAGAGGTTAGGAATAGAAGGAAATGTCTCAACATAATAGAGGAGATCTATGACAAACCCACAGCCAGACAATATACCAAATGGGAAAAAACTCAAAGGATTTCCCATAAAATTGAGAAGAAGACAAGGTGTCCATTCTCCACTATTAGTAGATATAATACTGCAAGTCTCAGCTAAAGCCATAAGACAAGGGAAGCAAATAGAGTGATGCAAATAGCAAAGGGGAAGTGGAAGCACCCTGATTTGCAGATGATATGATTCTATGCATGAGAACTTAAGACTCAGCCAAGAAATGCAGAACTGATAAACACTTTCAAAGAAGCAGAAGGATACAAGATGAACATACAAAATCTGCCTTCCTAAAAATCAATAACAAGCATGCTGAGAAAGAAATCAAATAAACAATCCTATTCACAGCTGCCACCCAAAAAACTGTCAGAACTTGAGATAGTCCTAACCAAAGAAGTGAAAGGCTGTTCAAATGAAAAATTTAGGGACTGGAGATATGGCTCAGTGGTTAAGAGCGTTGGCTGCTCTTCCAGAGGACCAGGGTTCAGTTCCCAGTACCTACATTGCAGCTAACAACCACCCTAACTCCTCCTGATGCTCTCTTCTGACCTCTGTGGGCATTGCATGACATGGATGCACTTACATACATGGAGGCAATATGCTCATACACTTAAAATAAAAATAATAAAATATTAAAAAAGAAATGCTATTATCTTCTTTTTTAAAAAACTAAAGTAAAACAAAAACTTTACAACTCACTCAAATGAGAAATGGAAGAAGACTAGAAGATGGAACGATTTTCCATGATCACAGATTGGAAAAAATATTGTAAAACATTACACAAAGCAATCTACAGATTCAATAAATCCCCACCAAAACTTCAAAACTATTCTTCAAAAAACAGAAAAAGAATCTTAAAATTCATTTGGAATCACAAAAGACCTTGGATAAGCCAAAACAATCTGGAGGGTTGGGGGATGTAACAGGCTGGGGATATTACCATACCTGACTTCAAGCTCCATCATAGAACCATCTTAAAAAAAAAAAAAAAAAAACCAGCAGGGGTACTGGTACAAAAACAGACAAGTAGATCAATGGAAAAGCATAGAAGACTCAGATATAAACCCACATGGCTACAGCCACTTGATTTTTTTTTTATAAAGATACCAAAAGAATTCCTTGGAGAAAAGCCAACTATTTAGCAAATGGTGCTGAGAAAACTGAATGTGTATATGTAGAAGAATGAAAGTAGATCTTTACCTCTCAGTCTCTATAAAATGCATCTCCATACGGACCAAAGACTTTAATGTAACACCTAACACTCTGACACTGCAAGAGGAAAAAGAGAAAATATTTCAAGGTATAGGCATGGATAAGGACCTTCTGAATAGAACTCCATTCAATCAGGAAATAAGAGCAATCAGCAATCAATAAAAGGAACAACATGAAATTTAAAAGCTTCTTGGGGCTAGAAGGATGGCTCAGCAGTTAAGAGCACTGGTTGCTCTTGCAGATGACCCAGGTTTGATTTCCAGCACCCATATGGAAGCTAAGAACTGTCCATAACTCCAGTTCCAGGGAATCCAACATCCTCTTCTGTCCTCCGTGGGCATTGCACAACATGGGTTCACTTACATACATGCAGGCAAAACACTTATACACATAAAAAATAATAGAATAGTTTTATAAAGAAATTAAAGGCCAGGCGTGGTGGTGCATGTCTTTAATCCCAGCACTTGGGAGGCAGAGGCAGGAGGATCTCTGTGAGTTCAAGGCCAACCAGGGCTACAGGGAGAGCTTGTCTCAAAAAGACCAAAAAAAGGGCGGGGGAAGAAAGAAAAATTAAAAATTACAGAAAATTGTCAGTTGAGTAAAGAGCCTACAGAATGGGGGAAAATCTTAGTCAGCTCTGCATTTGACAAAGGATTAATACCTGTAATATACTTTTTTAACTCCTCAAAATAACTAAACACAAAAACAAAAACAACTCTATCAAAAAATTGGCTTTGGAATTTCTTTTGAGCAGAAAGTTCTCAAAAGGAGAAATGCAAATAGCCAGTATATATATTTTTAAAGTGTTCAACATCCTTAGCCATCAGGGAAATTTAAAGTAAAACTACTTTGAAATTCCATCTTACCCCATCAGACTGGCCATCATCAAGAAAACAAATGAAAACAAATACTGGCGAGGACGTGAGGGAAGGGGAACATTTACTCACCCTTGGTGAGATTGTAAACTTGTGCGGCCATTATGGAAATCAGTGTGGAGGTTGCTCAAAAAACTAAAATTAGAACTGCCATATGATGCAGTGAGCCTACTCCTGAGCATATATTCTACTACAGAGATACATGTACATCCACATTTATTGCTGCTAAAAAATACAGTCAGCCCAGATGTCCATCACCTGATAAATGGATGATAAAAATGTAGTACATATATACAATGGAATTTTCAGCCATAAAGAAAAATAAAATTATGAAATTTTCAGGAAAATGGATGGAACTGGAAAATATTATATTAAGTGAGGTGACCAAGGTTTTGAAAGACAACCAAATGGCCTCCCTTATATGTGTGTGGATCTTAATTTCTAATTGTGTCTCTGTGTGTGTGTGTGTGTGTGTGTGTGTATGTGTGTGTCTGTGTGTATTTATGTGATAGTGAGCATACACTGAGTCCTGGAAACTAGAAAGGGATCCATGAAAGGAGAAAAAGAGGCTTTGGGGCCTGAGAGGATTGTAGAATCCATGTGATATGAAACTGGATGAGAAAATACCGGGCTGGAAATGTTTAAGTGGAGATGGTGGATCAGTGAGAGGAGGGAGGGAGAGGACTTTCCCAAACTAAGAAAGCATGAAAATGCCATAAGTAAACCTGCTACTTTTGTAAGCTAATTAAAAAGTAATTGGTTAAGAGCACTGGCTGCTCTTGCAGAAGACCTAGGTTCAATTCCTAGCACTCACATGGTGGCTAACAAACATCTGTAACTCCAGTTCCAGAGGAATCTGACACCCTCTTCTGACCCCCACAGGCATTGCATGACACAGGTGCACTTACACACATGCAGGCAATACATTCATATACATAAAATAAAAATAATAAATGAATTTTTTAATTTAAGTAATTTTTTCAGAAAGCGTTTGAAGAGAAGTACCCTGCATAGGTGTATAAAGCTGATCACAGAAGCAATAGATTATTAAATGAAAATCCCAGTGCCAGAGGTGAGCTACCTCCCTAGGAATTGCTGGCCAAGGAGGCCTCTAATGCAAGCTATTGCCATTGCTCTTGGTTGCCCACCAGAACTAGATGATAAGACCTTATTACTGAGTGCCCACTGGTACAGTAGTGGTATGCCTATTAGGGGGTAACCAACCACCTAATGATCAGATTTGAGGCCCTCCCCACAGGAAGGAATTTATGGCTAGTACTGTAACCCTGGTTAAAAGCCCTTGGCTGGAGATGTCATAGATCCTAGTGGGGAAGCTACTCCTATTGTTTGTTGGACATTTTGTGCTTCTTAAGTTACGTTCTAAATGTTTATGCTCATAGATGGGTGCTGCTGTCAGCTTTGATAAAAGAAGGTTCTTTTTGCTGTGGACAGTGGTTACTACAGAGACTCCTAAGGGGTCAAAGTGCTGAGAATAAGTGACTGTTGGCTTAGCCATAAATGGGACATCAACATCACACACACACACACACACACACACACCGAGGTTCAGACCACATCACACAAGAGAGAGCAGAGAGAATGTAAGAGTCAGAGGAACTTGTTCACTTCTGAAGGCCTGGGACCAACCCTGGCTTCTCTTCATCAGCCTCAGCAAAAAAGGAGAGTTCTCAGCTCAGTGCTGAGCAGCATCACGGGATGGCGAGTCTGACCTTCCAAACATGTTGCTGGCTAGCTTGGGGACCATGACAGGGGTTGGGGACTGGGAGCCCTTCTTCTTGCCCCAGTGGGCACGGTTGGAACCACAACTGTGTTGAAGTGGGACTGAGTCTCCAAGGCCACACTCTGCCAGGTGCAGAACAGGAAGACCAGGGCAGGACACTGGGTGGCTCCCTAGGCACAGGCGGGAGGCCAGCCCCTCCGTGCTCACCCAGGGCGCTCTGGTCCCTCCAGGATCCCAGAGCAGCGACGGGGAGGCAGGGTGGGCCCAGAGCGTCCAGCTGCGGTCAAGACAGGGGCATCGCTCGGGTCTGGGACCGGCGAGGGATGCAGGTCCCCAGCGTCATTCCCCGTGGCCCCTGAGCCCGCAGACCCCGAACTTGGAACTGAGACTCGGACGGTCCTCCCGCTGTCCCGTGGGCAAGGCGGTCTGAGCTCCCCTTGCAGCCCCAGGCGCGGGAGCCGGTTAAGACCGCCCTGGTCTGACCTCCCGGCCCCGGGCAGCGCAGACCACCGCTCCGGCTCGCCGCAGCCCCGTCGAGAGCCCGCAGTCCGCCGGCCGCCCGGGTCTGACCCCCTCGCGCCCCCGCGCGTCCGTCTTTGTTCCCAGCGCGGTGAAAGTGATGTAACGCGGCCGGCGGGCGCTTTCTCTCGTTCCCAGGCTCAGTGAGTCCTCCGGCGCCCAAGCGGGGCTCAGAGCTGCGCTACCTGCACCGGGACTCCGCTCCAGACGGACACCGCTGGAAAAGACCCTCCTCCTCTGCCCACCTCCTGCGTGCAGTGTCGGAGGCGAACCAGGCTTTCCTCTCCAGGCAGGGAGAGAACCGAGGGAGAGCTGCTGCTACAAAGGTTTCTGGGGACCTTCGGACTC
>NW_008346082.1:2830152-2842646 GCF_000622305.1 Nannospalax galili | reverse complement strand
TCTTCAGGTAACTCGGGGACCCCAGTTGGTTCATGTTGGTGTGAGAGACAGGGTTGCAATAGTGAAAAGAGAAAAGGTTCTTCAGGTAACTCGGGGACCCCAGTTGGTTCATGTTGGTGTGAGAGACAGTGTTGCAATAGTGAAAAGAGAAAAAGTAGGCAGGAGGCAACCAGAGCAGGAAGCTGAGAGCTCAAATATAAGACAGAGAGAGAGAGACAGAGACAGAGACAGAGAGACAGACAGAGAGACAGAGAGACAGAGAGAGAGACAGAGCGAGATTGATTGAAGGAGTCAGAGACAGCAAGAGTTAGTGGGTGGGAATTTGGATTGGACTTGTTTTAACCCCTGTGGTTTCGCCTCCCACAGACGAGAGACGTAGTGCTCCCTGCTCTGCAAGCAGTCCCCAACCTGGATGGAGTGAAAGATGCGGCCTGATGACATAAATCCGAGGACTGGGCTGGTGGTGGCCCTGGTCAGCGTCTTTCTGGTCTTTGGTTTCATGTTCACTGTCTCTGGGATGAAAGGGGAAACTCTAGGGAACATCCCCCTCTTGGCCATCGGGCCAGCCATCTGCCTACCAGGCATTGCAGCCATTGCTCTGGCTAGGAAAACCGAAGGATGCACCAAGTGGCCAGAGAATGAGCTGCTGTGGGTCCGCAAGCTGCCCTGCTTTCGGAAGCCTAAAGACAAGGACGTAGTGGAGCTGCTGAGGACCCCTTCAGACCTGGAGTCGGGCAAGGGAAGTTCGGATGAACTGGCCAAGAAGGCCGGCCTCAGAGGGAAGCCGCTCCCACAGGGGCCGAGTGAGGTGCCGATGGCCAGCTCCATCACCGCCCCCACACCCATGGAGGAAGGAGAATGCCAGAGTCTGGTCCAGAGTGGGCGTCAGGAGGAGACGTCCAGATATCTGGATGGCTACTGCCCCTCCGGCAGTTCCCTCACCTATAGTGCCTTGGATGCCAAGTGCTCAGCCTGGGACAGATCTGACTGCCCTGAGCCAGAGGACAGCATCTTCTTCGTGCCCCAGGACAGTATCATCGTTTGCTCCTACAAGCAGAAAAGCCCCTATGACAGATACTGTTGCTACATCAATCAGACCCAAGGCAGGTGGGACCATGAGACAATAGTCTGATCTGTGAATACAAGGGTCACTGTGTTGATAGGCACGTGGCTACCTTCAACCCTCAATGGAAGGAAATCTCTGCTCCAACAGCCTTCACACTGTTAGAAACTGGCATGGTTGCTGATGGATGTGCAGACATCTGGTGCCTGGTAGTCATGTAAATAGGCATGTTGGGGACACATTTTAGAGACGTGATGAGAATTAAGGACACTGGAAGAGGTGGTGTGTAGGAAAGGAAGGAACTCCATTTGCTTCTTAACAATTTAATGTTGACTTTGTAAAATAACCCAAAAAGTGCTATCAAGCACCTGCTGAAAGTGAGGTAAGTTTAGAGTGAGCTGCAGATGTGTGAAATGATGCATGGGCTGTCCACAGGGAAACGGGCTGCTTTTAAAAGGAAGCTTTTTACACACAGTGATTGCTGAAAGGAGCAAAAATCAAGTCAGAATAGTTAAACCCTCTTTAGATGGGATGGGTTTTGGAAGAATGGGAGTTCAAAATAATTTAAATGCATAATTGAGTCTGCTGACAAGATGAAGTTTTCAAATAGATTATGTGTGACTGTTATGTAAAAAGTTCATAGTTTTAGGTGACTGTGTTAGTTCTAAAACTCTTCATTTGAACTGATTTACTGGGACTTTATCTGAAGTTTTTATATTTACTACATTCATGTATAATTTCCTTACCAGGTGCAAAATGACTTGATGTAATATTTTCATAGGTTAGAATTTGTTTTTATCAAAACAAAACAAATTTTGCAGATCTGTCTAAGTGTCTTTCACATCTCTGGGAGGCATGTACTAAGAATTACTATATGGCTTTTAAAAATCTGAAACTACAGAGTCAATATGTTGGGCCTAAAGATTATGCAAAATTTGTATGAAGTACAATGGTTAAAACTTCGGAAATGTTTATATGTACATTTGTCAAACACCCTCACAGATTACAGATGTCGATGAAACAAGAGTTATTCATGAGACTTACGTGAGGCCTGTATTTTATTAAGTTCACAGGTCCAGTGAACTTTACATGTTAAAAGTCTTTATATTTCCCACTTTGTGACTGAGGGGGGAAACATCACAGTGGTGTCCTACAATTTATTTTCTATATGTCTTGCTCAACTGCAACATTAAAAAGAGTGATCAGTCATCAGTCATGCCATTTGATCCCTCTTGTAGAATACTGAATCATGTATAGGATGGTGAGTTTCATCTTGAGGACCAGTACTGTTTTGTACCCTTCAAAGAATTGTGATTCTAAGTCAAATAGTTTTAGACGCTTTGACCCAAAAGGTAAATTGAGAACAAAAATCAGGGGCTTATTTCTTTTATGTATTTCAAATCCAACTCTGTGATTCTACCTAAGTGTAGCAATTGTTCTGTCTTAAGACTCATGCTCTTGAAAATCATAATTTCTAAATGATGTTTGTCAAAAGTATGCAATCTTTTTTGTAGGGCTTACATGTTACAGTTGTGTGATCTTGGGCAAAGGTTATCTTCTGACAGCTCAGTTTCCTACTCTATGAAAGGAGAATAGGGAAAAGACTTATTTATGCTAAATTTTTTCCATCATTCATCCCCATATTGGATATTCTATGATAGTATATCAAAGGTACTGTGTATGTTGCCTAGAAATGAGCTACAGCAAAATGCATGCCAAAGTTATACAATCCATGATCAAAATTATGTGACATGGATTAAATTGCTACTACTCAAAAGAATTTTGTAGAGGTATGAAAGCAGGTGTATTTTATTAGCAGATATTATCTATTTAACACCAATCCGTTCCTGGGAATAAAGCTGAAGATGTGAGGGGTCAAATATTTTTGAGGAGAAATTTTTAAATCTTAGTATAGCCCAAAATAATCTAATACATAGCTTTGCACTAAGTGTAACTGACTTTGGTTTGGGATGGTGATGGATAGTTTCCTAAAATCACAATGCCTGTTTTGAAAGTGGAAAATAATATTCATAGAGGAAAAGATGATTGGGAAACTCAATAACAAAAATTTCCCCTAATGTGTTTGCCACTATTGGCATCTTTAGAAGTGAGGAACAGACAGATGTTTGCAGGGAGTCAGCAAGTCTTAGTCAGGTCTGAAAGGAGATGCTTGTGTCATATATGGTTTGAGGTTTGGGAAAGTTACTTTCTGATTTCTTGGAAACAGCTCAAAATCTTTCATAAAATGTGCACATGTGTGCATACCCAGAGTCCCACTTCCAAACCAAGGGTCAAATACTGATTTAGAGGCAAGGTATTTTATCACATTTTCAAGTTGTATTCCAGAAGAAACTGATTTCAGGTTTCTTCTTCCATCCATTTATTAAAATGCTGCAAGTATCTAAGTATGTATTTGTGAGTATATTTTCCTGTGCTAAAAGGGTGGTTTGCAGATGTTGGACTGAGAGATTTACCTTTCTTTACCAAAAGAATAAAATATATGGCTGTGTCTTGTAAGAATTTTTCTTAACATCTCCTAAGCTAACCCCTCCTATTTGCAGCAAAGCAACTTAGGGCCCCAAATCAACACTTGTAAGTACTATTCAGGGTGAAACTGTTGTTCTTTTGAATAAAGGCAGAAGAAAAGGAGAAAAAGGTGACCTTAGAGGAACAGAGAACATTCCATTCAAATCAATAGTTTCAGGAAATGACAAATATTAACCTAAGAGGCAAAAGGATTGTTTCCTGGAAGCCTTTAAGAATTTCAAAACCTACATGAATTTAAGTGGGCACTTGTTCCATTTACTTTTCTGTTAATCCAAACACTCATTTTCTACTTAGTTTCATGTGGGCATTTTACTTCTGAAATGTCTCTATTCGGTTTCTCTCACTCTTTCTGTATTCCTCTTTATTAGGAACATGGGTTCTTTTCCCATCTGCCTGTTTCTTGATTCCTAAATGTGAATTCAGCCAAGATACCCAAGCTGGACCACATGAGACAACTGTTTCAAGATTTACTTTGTATTGCAATCCTCTTGGCAGGGGAGAGGGGGACCCAGATACAGTTAGGTCCCTGCTGTCTTCCAACCCTGCTCACCAGCTCCTCTGGAAATGTTTTCGATACTATAGATCTTAACATCCACTGAGGTGGCAAATGTGGGAAGGGAAGATTCCTTCTTTAAAACACTTTTACTCTCTTGTAAGATCCAACCTCTACTTATTTGTTAGCATCGCCCCTCTGCTCTCACAGCATTTAGTAAATTCACTATCATTATTTCCACTGTTATCTTATCACATTAAAGATAAACTATTTTTGCTGATTGTGGTGATTATGATCCTGTAATCCCAGCACTTGGGAGGTGGAGGTAGAAGGATCAGCAGTTCAAAGCCATCCTCGATTCTCAGCTACATAGCAAGTTTAAGGACAATCTGGTCTACATGAAACACTGTCAAAAACCAACAACAAAAAAAGAATTTTCAAGACTCCAAACTCCTAGTACCCTAGCAGAACTACTCTGTTTCTATTTTGGCATCTCATCTTCCAGACCTTTTCACATGCACACACAGTATACATATTTAACAGCCCGCTTTTCTTTTTCTTTTTTTCATTAAATACATCTTAAGCATCTTTCCGTGTTTCTGAATAGTATTCCTAATTATCAGTTAATAACTATGTAATATGCCATTTTGGTGGTTCCATAATTTATCGTGCATTCCTTGTTGCTAACCATGTATTATATTTTATTGATGTTTTTACTATACAGCCACAGAAATGAAGACATACAATTGAAAAGCTGTTTCCTTTGCAGAGGGAGCAGAAATGTGTAATGAATCAAATTTTCCATAGAGGTATTCAGCCTTCTTTCCACATGTGGATTTAAGATGCAGGGTGGCAGGCAACTGGATCTTGCTCCAAAATGCTGCATCTCAAAAGGATATTTCCACAAAGTCGGTCTTCAAAGCACAATATCCAATAAGCAAAATTGTAAATAGACTTAAATGGTGATAATTTCTCATATTCCAAAAGCATTTTTCTTAAAGTACCTCCCCATATATTTTATAATATATTTCATGTGTAGGTATCTTGCTACCTATTAGTGACTTATAAATGAACTGAAATGTTAGGAATTCAATAGACTCTACCAAGGACTTTTCTGTGACTCAGTTCCTTCCAGCAAAAAACTAAATTGATGATGGACACATGCATAAATGTTTGGTACAATCAAAAGTCTCAATAAAGGCTTGAATTACAATCAGCCTCTTGTCAGGCTAACATAAAAACATGTGAATACTATGTTAATCAGTTTTCTGTTACTCCGAAAAATTACCTGAAATGATAACTTACAAAGATGAAAGGTTAATTTTGGATCAGTATTTTGGAGGTTTCAGTACAAGGTCTGGTGGACGCATTGGTTTGGGACCTGGTGCAAGGCAGCCCATCATGGCAGAGAGCAGGAAACAGAGCAAAACTGCTTCTCTTGTCACTGGGACAAATGAGAGAGGGAGGAAGGGGCTGGGATCCCAATATCCCTCCAATGCCATGTCCCTAGCCACCGGGAGTTTCCCCCACCTCCCAATAGCACCAAGTTGAGGGCCAAGCTTTAACACAAGGGCCTCTGGAAGATATGCCAAATCTAAACTACAGCAAGATCTGTTGAGCTGCGATCCTGTGTGGCATATCACAGCCTTCCACAGGGTCCTCCTTGCACAGGCACTCAACACAAGTTTATATGGGTTGAGTTCCCTTGATTCAAGATTCTTGGATCAGAAGTATTTTAGATTTTGGAGTTACTGCATTTGGGAATATTTGCATAGACTTTCCCAGGTGAGCTTCCACAACCCAAACATTCTAAATGTGAAATGCCACAAAATTTAAAACCCTTTAAATGTTATGTCATTGCTGGAAGGGTTTCTGATTTGGAGCATTTGAAATTTGAGCTTTTTTAGTTGAGGATACTCAACCTGGACAGGAGGCTGGCCAGATACACAAGACAGGCACCAATGCCACCTCCAGTGTTTGGTGAGTCGTTCCTGGGATCTTTTCTTTTCCCCCATTCCTCCTCCTGCCCCAGGTTAGAGCCTGCAACTTTGACAACCTCAGCATCCTTAGTACAAGGCTTTGAATGCTTTAGCCCTAGTAAGATACAAAGTTATAGAATGGAGCAGACATTAAACACAACGTAAAGCTACTCAAGACCTTGTGTTCTCTTTTTCATATCTGTCAAATCAGAAAGTTAAAGTAAAATAATTTTTGCTATTAATTACTTATTTTTCATGATGATGGGTTATTGTACATTAGCCAAGTCTTCAGTCTGAGGCAAGACCACATGAAGACACTTTGGACTTTGGAACTTACCGCTTACAATGAAAAGTCTGGGTAATTACCTTCTACGCAAGTGATTAGACTCAGACCAACTCAGAAAGGCCCTCCTTCTCCTGTGCTCTGTCACCTTCCCTCCTATCCTGTGCAGTGTTGTGTGTGTGTGTGTGTGTGTGTGTGTGTGTGTGTGTGTGTTATGCCTGCATTTATTAAGTGCACCCATGTCCTGTGGTACAGTACCAGAGGAGGACAGAGAGGGCATCAATCCCCTGGAACTGGATGGTTGTTAGCCTCCACGTGGGTGCTGGGATTCGAACCCAGTTCTTCTGTAAGAGTAGCCAGTGCTCTTAACCATTGAGCCATCTCTTCAGCCCTCAGCAGCCTCTTTTAAAACTTTGCTTGCTTGTTTGTTTATTTAATGAAGTGGGGGCAGTGTGGGCATGCCATGGAGCATGTTTGGCAATCGAGAGACAACTTGTAGGAGTCAGTTCTCTCCTTTTGCCATCTGAGTCCTGGGGATCTTCGGCCTTGGCAACAAGAAAGCCATCTCACTGACCACTCCAACAGCTTTTTGAAAATACTTGAGTGTGACCTTCACCTAACCACATGGGCCTTTGTCCCAACCATTTCACCCAAGAGCTTTCTAGGGAAAGGGATGTTTTATCCATCTTTTCTCCACCTCTCCCTCTGCAATGCATCCTGCTTTGCTCAGTGAAAACTCCAAATTGCATCATTCAATCATACTCAAATCTCATCTCCCTCTTTATATTGAATATAATCAGCAATAATGTGAGTTAAAATAGGCTTATGTAAGTTGAGACCCTAATTTTTATTTAGTTTATTGTTTCCCTGGGGAACCACATCTCACATAACAAGAAGAGATAAAGTTTTCCAGAACACTTCTCCCCATCCCCAACCCTCCCCCCAGGACTGACCTAACTCCCATTGCTATTCTGTATGAGTCAGTGTTTGCAATAAACACATGACAAGACGTGGTGATTATAGGAGCACTGCACAAGCCATCTTTTGAAAGAAGGTAAATCAATGTTTTTCAGGTTAATATTGCAAGTACATCAACAAAATATAATTCCCAGCATTGACTACTGCCCTTCAGTTAAGATTCTCTTTGCTAATTCTCTTTTTTACATACATTATTGTGTGTGTGTGTGTGTGTGTGTGTGTGTGTGTGTGTTTTGGCTGTTCACATGCCACAATGCATGTCTGAAGGAAAATTTGCAGAAGTCAGTTCTGTCCTTCTACCATGTGAGTCCCAGGGACTGAACTCAAGCTTGGTGGCAGGCATCTTGACCCACTGAGCCATCTTACCACCCAATCCCTCATCCCCTGATAATTCTTAACAGTCTCTTCAAGGCAACCTGGGTGTTCTCTCAGGTCAGTATTGGGGACCTGAGCTGCTGACCCTCATCCCCTGCCCCTACACACACACACACACACACACACACACACACACACACACACACACACATTCCCAGTGAAGTTATTTTTCCACAGAGTTTATGAGATGCTCAGAGATGCTGGTTTGTGATTCAGAGAGAGAAGCCCGATTGTTCTGGAGCAAAGTGATGGCAGTGTTTGGCAATTCCCGTGAGTGACATTCAAAGCCAGTGTTAATAACTGCTAACCTATATAATTTTCCCCACGAAATTTCCTTCTATCTGGCTAGATAGAAATGTATTTAATTTGAGTAACTCTTTTTCTAGACCATAGGAAATAGCTAGATCTCCTTTATCAATAGCAAGAAAGACATGCTTTAAATTTGGGTGAGGAATTTGGGTGAGACTTCTCATCACTGTGACAGAATATCTAACACAGAATTATTTATTCTGGCTCACAGTTTCAGAGGTTTAGGCCCATCATGGTGCAAAGAGAAGCTCACATCATGACAGTCAGAAGGCAGAAAAAGAAAATGTCTCTTGTGCACGCTCTCCTTTTCCTCTTCTTAGACTACCCCAGTGCCAGCCTATGGATGGTAGGGCCGGTCCTCTCCCTTCGGTTAATCATCTCTGAAAGTGTGTTCACAGACATACCCTAGTCTCCTAGGCACTTCTCAATCCAATCAAGTTGACAATTAAAAGTAACCACCAAAGAGGCAAAGACAGAGGATTCAGACTCCCAGCTCAGGGTGATGAGCCAGCTGTTCTCATGAAGCCACTCACCGCTTCAGCGTCTGCCCCGTCACCTGCCGGGATCACCGCTCTTCATCTCCAGTTTATCAGCAGGTGCTAGAAAATGAGCTGAGAGGCTCAACAGAAATGCATTTAAGATGCAAAGAAGGAAAATGCTAGTGAATTCTGACATTTTTTAGAAAATAAATATGTACATTTAATTTTAAAGTATATTCCAACAAAGGCAAAAGTTGACTAGAAATGTCCTCCTGCTAGATACAGTTAAAAGACACAGCAAGCGTGGTGGCGCACGCCGTTCATCCCAGCACTCAGAAGGCAGAGCGAGGCAGGCAGATCTCTGTGAGATGGAGGGCAGCCTGGTCTACATACATTGCGATTTCCATGATTTCCAGGCCAGCTCTGGCTACAGGGAGACTCTGTCTTCAAAAAAGGAAAGAAAGGAAAAAGAAAAAAAACCCTGAAAGTAGCGAGTAAATATAAATAAGAGCAGATGGATTTTAAAATGAACAGAGAGTGTGGTATAGGTATACAATGAAGTATTATTTAGCTTTAAATAAGTTATAGAACAAAAAGTATGAAATGAGAATATTAAAGTGCATAATATCAGCTAAAATCTTAGAAAGATAAAAACCATGAAGTCTAACAAATTTTAATCCATAAATTCAGCCCAAATTACCACTGGAAAAAAAAAAGAATATGGTGTTTAAATGCCGGGACTGAAAGCCCAACAGCATGTTCCGGCAGACTAGAAGAGACTATAACAACTTTCCTCTCAGGCAAGATTCCCTCAAAGCAGGCTCTAACCTTTCAGGTTGTAAATATTTGGGGCTCAAATGAATTTTTGAATATGATTCCCAAAGTACAGGTAATAAAATCAAAATAGATAAAGAAACTCTATCAAATTAAAAATTTCTTGTCTGGCAAGATGGCTCAGTGGGTACAGGTACTTTGCCACCAAGCCTGATGACCTAAGTTCCTGAGTGTGATCCTTGGAACCCACATGGTAAAAGGAGAGAACCAACTCTTACAAGTTGTCCTCTGACTTTCACACTTCCCAAAGTACAGGTAATAAAATCAAAATAGATAAAGAAACTCTATCAAATTAAAAATTTCTTGTCTGGCAAGATGGCTCAGTGGGTACAGGTACTTTGCCACCAAGCCTGATGACCTAAGTTCCTGAGTGTGATCCTTGGAACCCACATGGTAAAAGGAGAGAACCAACTCTTACAAGTTGTCCTCTGACTTTCACACACACACACCACACACACACACTATGGCACACATAAATCCACAATAGATAGATGATAGATAGATGATAGATGATAGATAGATAGATAGATAGATAGATAGATAGATAGATAGATGATAGATAGATAGATGTACATTTCTTTCTTTTAAAAAGCATGCCTGCATAGCAAAAAAAAATCATCAACAGCCTATACGATGAGAAAATATGTTAAAAACATACAGCTGATGATAAACTAGTATCCAAAATATACATGACACTCAACTCAGTTACAGAAAACAACTGTCTAAAATTGGGCAAAGAACATTAGACATTTCTCCAAAAAAAATATAAGCAGTTAACATGTATATGAAAACTGTGCTCAAAATCACTAATCACCAAAGGGAGGCAAATTAAAATTAAAGTGACACACCACATTATACATGTCAGAATGGTGCAGTGGCTGAATGAGAACTGTCCCCATAAGCTCGTGTATTTGAACATTTGTTCCCAAGTTGGTGGTGCTATTTAGGGAGGTTATGGAACCTTTAGGAGGCAGAACCTTATGTAGGAAATAGTCATTGGGGGTGGGCTACAAGGTTTATAACCATCCCCTGTTTCCTGATCTCTTATTGTTATTATTTTTATTTTATGTGTATGAGTGTATTGCCTGCATGTATGTGAGTGCACCCATGTCATGAAATGCCGTGGAGGTCAGAAGAGGGCTTTGGATTCCTCTGGAACTGGAGTTAAGGACGGTTCGAAGCCACCATATGGGTGCTGGGAATCCAACCCAGGTCCCCTGCAAGAGCAGTCAGTGCTCTAAACCGCTGAGCCGTCTCTCCACCCCCATCTTATTCTTATTCTCATTCTTATTCCTGCATATTGCTAAAGATGTGATCAGCCAGCTTCCTGTTCCTGCCAACATTGCACACCTTCCCCACCAAAGCATGTGCTCTAACCCTCTAGAACCATAAGCCAAAATTCTTCTCTAAGTTGCTTTGGTCATTTTATTTCATCACAACAACAAAAATAACAAATTAAAATGGCTATTGAGGGGTTGGAGAGATTGTTCAGCAGTTAAGAGCACTGGCTGTTCTTAAAGAGAACCTGGGTTCAAGTCCCAGCACCCACATGGCTACTAACAACTGTCCTAACTCCAGTTCCAGGGGATCCAATGCCTTCTTTTGACCTCCATGGGCATTGCATGATACAGATGTACTTAAAATACATGCAAGCAATACACTCATACACATAAAATAATTTTTAAAAATTTTAAATGACATTGAAAATTGATGAACGATAACAAATGTTGGAGAGGATGTGGATGCATACTGTTGGTGGGAATGTAAACTAAAATATGGAAGTTTTCTAAACAAAATTCAAATAAAATTGCCACATGGCCAGACGTGGTGGCGCGCACCTTTAATCCCAGCACTTGGGAGGCAGAGGCAGGCGAATTTCTTTGAGCTCAAGGCCAGCCTGGTCTACATAGTAAGTTCCAGGACAGCTGGGGCTACAGGGAAACCCTGTCTCAAAAGACCAAAAAGAAAATTGCCATATGATCCAGCAATTCCTCTACAGGCTATCTGTCCAAAGGCATCAAAATCCATTCTCAACATAGCATCATTCAGAATATCCAAGACATGGAAACAACTTAAGTATCCAACAATGGATGAATGGATGAACAAAGAAAATGTGGTCTATATATACACAATGGAACACTATTCAGCCGTAAAATGAAAGGAAATTCTGTCATTTGCAACATGGCTGAGCCTAGAAAACATGTTAGGATAAGCCAGGTGCAGAAAGGCAAACACCACATGATCTTACTTGTGGATTTAACAAAGTCAGACTTGTGAGATGGTAGCTGGAGAGGCTAGTGAACGGGTGGTGGGGAGACTCACGGAAAAACGTGAGGATGTTGACCAAGAGACAAAATCCAGTTAGGAAGAACATGTTTTCAAGGTCTATTACACAGCAGGGTGACATAACTAATTGTAATGTATTATCTATTTCAAAATTGTTAAAAGAATATCTTTTTATGCTTTAATTACAAAAAATAATTGAGTTGATGGGCTATGCTATTCTTTGATATAATCATCTACAGTGTACACAAAGTTCAAAACATCGCTGTGCCCCCAAAATATATAGATACTGCTTTTCAATTAAAACTAAAATGTTAAATTTAAACAAAAAATAAATAGGATGTTTTTGAATGGCTACTTCCCCAAAATTTCATGACCCCTCCAAAGCTCACTTTTCATTTTCCCAGTATTAGAGTGGAGGCTGTTATGAGGAACACAGCAACTTAGCCATATAACACAAAACAGCTAGCACCAGTAAGCGCTGGCCAGCCTTGCCCCCTCTGTCCTCTCTGTCCTCATTTCTCCTTTCAACAAGCTGCCAACATACATTTGTCATTCCACATGTACTAGTTCATAAGTCTGTATGGACTGGTCATTGTGGTGAGGTTGAAATGTAGCAGGGACCAGACAAGGTCAAGCAAACCCTTGTCTTCATGGAGCCAACAGCCTATGGGGGAAGGCAGACAGATAAAAAGCAATGTTAGAGACCAAATGAAGACAGTATAGCAGCTCCTGCCAGGGACACTAACCACTGTGTGTGCAAGTGTGTGTGTGTGTGTGTGTGTGTGTGTGTGTGTGTGTGTGTGGGGGGTTATGTGGGAAAGTGTGTATATGAGAGAATATCTCATATATGAGCTGAAAATAAGAGCAG
>NW_008346082.1:2808100-2830122 GCF_000622305.1 Nannospalax galili | reverse complement strand
AGCAGCGCCTGCCAGGGACACTAACCACTGTGTGTGCAAGTGTGTGTGTGTGTGTGTGTGTGTGTGTGTGTGTGTGTGTGTGTAGGGCGTTATGTGGAAAAGTGTCCTTAAGGGAAAATGTCTAATATAAGAGCTGAAATTAAGAAGGCACCTGGGTGAAGGGAAGGGTTCGGTGGCTAATCTTGGTTGTCAACTTGACTGGATCTGGAATTAACCAAAATTCCATGGACATCCTTGATAAGATTATTTGAAGCCAGAAGATCCATCCTAAATGTGGGCAGCACCTTCTGATGGCAGCCCAAATAAAAGGATGGGGCAGAAGGGAGCTTTTGCTTTTTGCTGCTTGCCCTCTCTCTCCCTGGAGAGTTTATCTTTCATGTTGCTGTGGCATTCACTTGCCTACATTAGAACCAACTTCTAGTTCTGATGTAGACTGAAGACCAGCAGCTCTCCGGGAATCCTACAGCACCAGATTGGGACTGCTGAGCCAGCCAGCCTCGTGGGCTGAATTCTCAGCCTCCCTCGTGCAGTGCCCTCATTGGCCACTGGACTACTCAGACCCTAATGTGTAAGCCAGCCAAAGAAATTTCCTTTAATATCAATTTGTCCATGAGCTAAGATCAATTCTGTTCCTTTAGAGACCTGACTAATAAAAGGGGAAGAACGTTCCAAGTTTAGAAAACAGTACATGTAAAGACCAAGAGGAAAGAGAGAGCATGGCGTATGTTTCAAGAAATATCAGATGGGCGGACCGTCCGAGAACAGGCAAAGAGATGGGGTTGGAAGGATAGGACCATGTCATAGCCTGGGTCTCAACGTCATTACATTGAAGTTTAGCTGGTCTCAGAGTCCTGGGCAGTACCGCTATCAGAGAAGAAAAGAAACCAGGAAGTAATCCGGTCAGGCCTCTTAGCTCATAGACAAAGAAGGCCTGGGCAACTTGATTATCCCAAGCACTGCAGAGCAAGGAATTAAAGCCTCACCTTGACTAGGACTTGTAGGTTAACTGAATCCTACTTTAAGAAGAAGGGGAAGAAGTCAAATTATCCCTGCTTGCAGATGGTAAGATACTGTACTTAAGCCTCCTTGGCCCTTCTCAATCCAGTTAGGTTGACAGTTGAAATTAACCACCAGAGAGGTGGAGGGAAAGAATGTGCAGAGCTTTCAGCTCAGGGACAGGAGCCAGAAGCCCTCATAAAGCCTTTCTTACAAAGACAAATTTGGCACGTTTTCGCTTACATATAAACTTAGGGTACCCCCTAAGGAAAGAACACGAAAACATGGTGGAACCATTAGGGATGTGGAAGGGGATAAAGATAGAAGAAGATAAAGGGTAACAGATGGGGCAAATATGATCAAAGTACATTATATGCAGGTATGGATATGCCATAGTGAAATGAATTACTTTGTGCAGTTAATACAAGCTAGTGAAAAGTGAATTAAATCAGCGAGCAACTGTTTGCTTGGGTTCTACTGCAGGGGTGAGGTTCTTTTCCACTTGGGGACAAACAACTAATTGGATAAAGCAGTTTCCCTTTCCAAACAGTTGTCTCACTGTTGCAAAGACTAAAATAGCTTAGAACCCTTTGTGAAAAATATCTGATGTAGACCCAACTGCTAAAATAACCCCCTTTGTGACAAGGCTTACTGACAGGCTAAGGCATAGAAAACCATCTTCCATCACGAAGAGGCCAATGATATATAAGGATGTTGACCTAATTTACATCTCTATCGACATTTTCTGTGGCCCAAAATGTCTCTTAGGTTGTATCTTACCTCAGCTGCTTTGAATTCACATCTTTTCCTTTATAGAGACAGCTGTCATTTTAAAGACCATGGCACTGAATATTTGTTCCTTGAGATATGAATATATGTTATATAAGAGGTTTCAATGCTCAAATAGGTAAGGGAATTGGTGGGTTAGGCCAAGACAAGCCAGTATTTTTTTAATGTCTGTATCCCCAACACTCTGAATAAGACCTAGTACATGGTGGATACCAAATAAGTGCTTACAGATAAGTAAACATAGAATTCCTTAGGATCGTTTCTTCCCATACACTGTGACCACACAGGGAAGAGGTAGCGTATGCAGGATCCTATGGGGCTTCTCTCAGGACTAGTATTCAGTGAACTATTCTTTGTGATATCATGCCTAATTCCTAAAATCTAGAACCCCCTATTTAAGAAGTTAAATTTCAAGAAATCATAAAGATTGAAGAATCAAAGGAAAGGAGAAGTCACTGCATAATCCCAGAATTGCCTGCTTTTTGTCACTTTCCATCCACCCAGTCACGGTCTCCCAACAAAGTGATCTTCCCTCAAAGAGGAGAGCTGTGGGATCAGGGCAAAAATGTGTCTGCTGGATATATTTTGCTTCCAGAAATGAACTTCCAAGATTCTCACTCAGGTTTTCCCAACAAGGTTTACAGATCCCGATCTCATCCTAGACACCAAAAATCAGTGAGGAGTGCTTACAAGAGTTCTGGGGTTCTGTATGATACAGATGTCATATTGTATGGACCCAGCAACCCACTAGAAATTATAATCTGTCTTCCCTAGTCCTACCACATGAGACCTTGAACCAGCAAACTCTGATTTATCTAATACCTGAGCAACTTTTAAGACAGAAAACTGACAGTTCTTAAACTTGCATCCACATCAGAATCACCGGTAGGCCATGTTAAACACAGATGCTGGCACTGCCCCCAGAGTGTCTAATTCAGTAACTCTTGTATTTCCAAAGATTCAGAGGTCATGTCAGTGATGCTGGTCCTTGTGTTCTCCCTTTCCTTTTATACATGCACCTGCAAAGCCAGGAGCCTGTCATAGACCCTGACCCAGCAGCATTTGGAGTAATGTCTGGTGCATAACAGTTTCACTGAATTAACTAACAAGCCAGTTTGTTAAATTCGTAGGACTGGGATTGTGCTTTGGAGCAGTGTGCCCTACTTTCCCTGATGGAAACAGAGTCCAATCCTCTCCTCAACTTACCTAACTGTGTTCGTGACTCACTGCCTGTTTCTAGGTCTTGCAGGGATATGTGCCCCAAATACAGACCTTTTGTCAAATGTCGTATCAGGAGATATGAGGGAGCCAGGAGGCACAGTCCTCTTAGGACCCTAAGATGTAGACTCCTGGTCTTCCCAGCAAAACTAGCTCCAAATGTGGCTAGCTCCAAATGTGGTCAGATGTGTCCCACCCATTCCTGGTTGGTGCTTTTCCTTGTCACCCCATCCTCCAGCTCCCAGCAGAGCCATGGATAAAGCTTTAACTGCAGTGGGACCACAGGTAATGTATCTGAACCAAGTTCCAGTTGTGGCTTTGAGAAAGAAATTTACATTAGAGGTTTTGGAAGATTCCTCAACTGGCCAGAATAAGTGAACTTCATTATGTGTGTGTGTGTGTGTGTGTGTGTGTGTGTGTGTGTGTGTGTGTACGTACATGTGCACAGGGAGGCCAGAAGTTGATGTTAGTTGGTGCTAGGTGTCCTCCTCCATAGTGCTCCATTTTATCTTTTGGAACAGGGTTATTCACTGCACCTGAAGTGATGGGCTACACTGGGTAGCCGGTGAGCTCCAGGCCAACCTCTCTGCACTCCCCAGTCCTGGGGATATAGGTACTGCTGTCATGCCTGGCTTTTTACATGGATGCTGGGGATCCAATCTCAGGTCCCCATGCTTGTGAAGCAAACACTGTATCCACAGAGCATCTCCCCAGCCCTGTGGGCTACTCTTTTAAGCATGCTTTTATGCCTAGACTCCAAGAGCCAATTCATCCTTCCGTCTTTGTGATTTATATCATGAACTATACAGAGGGATCGTAAAACTGTAGTCTGTCCCCAAGAGAGGAAAATATTCACATTCCTAATGGTCAATGGGGAAAATAAATTCCAGGAATGAATTTTTTCCCAAGAAATTCAGAAAGAAAAATTAAAATCTGTTGTTTATTAATATACCAGTTCTCTACAGTCCCACATCATTGAGGAGGTCCAGGTAACCGCCTACGAGCAAACACCTCACAGAAGACTGACCCATGTGTGCAAACCACTGCCTTCCCACTCCTTTTCTTTTGCAGCTTCTTCCACCGTTTCCCTTGGAAACCAAACAGTAGCTGCCTGCAAAGACAGCTCTCTCCCTCCTCACCCATCAGTACCAAGGACTAGCAGCCTGTTTTCTTCCTCACTGAAAACATTTGATGCTGGAGGATGATGCCTATGGGGGGACAACACGAAAGCATTATCACCGGGGTCAGACACACGGCATATTCCATCCACGGTTCTTTCTTAGATGATTTATTTTGCTTCTTCATTTTCTATGATAAAGCATTGATTTCTTCCCTGTGTTGTAATAACTTGTGTACATACATCTTTTCTGTTAGTTATCAGGCTATTTAAAATCTAAGGGTGACTCAGGCATCTGTTTCACATTTGCTAAAGCATTTTAGCAAAGCCCTTTTCTCAATAAAAGTGAATTGGGTTATGTAATCATTGGTTAATATGATTATAGCCCAATGAAACTTTTAGCATCCATTAATTTTTCTTGCCTTAATTAATTATTGCTGTCATGGTTGCTAAATATTCATCGTCTTCACTCTTTCTACATTTATCAATTGCATTCTACCCAAGAAAAGAACTTCCTTCTCTTCCAAAATCTACTGTTCATTTATTTATAAAGCAGTATGGATTCATGGGTCAGTAGTTTGGCAGTGGCTCATAATCTATGCTATCATTTTTTAATTGTGAAATTATCCCAGACCTAGCCAAGGGGAATCTTTTCCAGTTTTATTCTATGTCTCTTAACATGTCTCTATTTTGCTTTAAACACTTAATTTTCTATCCTGATGTTTCCATAAAGCATTTTAGCTACAAAAACAAAATAGTTGGTATTAACCAGACATAGATACATGTGGTAGACGCCACCTTACCCCAGCCTTCAGTCTGTGCGCCTCCCGACATCATGTACCAAGAAGGACTTCATTGCCTCCAAGCCTTTCTGCCAAAAAGAAATTCAATATAAACATGAGGAAACATAAGAAAGATTAACATTGGGGAACATTTTACAAAACAATTGGCCTGTACACTTAAAAAGAAACATCAATTATTAAATATTTTAAATGATCGTAATACAGAAGCTAGAGACAAGACTAACTGTGATGCCTGCTCCAGGATAAGATACTATAACAGGTGGTGGAAGTGTGAATCTGTTATTAAACATGATGGAACAATAAGAAAGATGTTGGCAGTTGGGATGAAACAATGGTATCACACCAATAGTAAGTTCCCATTTTGATCACTGTGCCATTGTTATATAAAAGAATGCTGTCATTCTTAGGAAATAAACACTGAAGTCTGTAGGAAGGCAGGAACATCGTGTCTGCAATTTACTCCCCAAAGGTTCAGGGAAACAATGAGATGATTCGAATGTGACCTCCAAAAAGCATGTGTTAAAAACTTAATCCCCAAAGCAGCAGTATCAGGAGACGGAGTTTAGAGGGAAATGTTTCAGTTAAGAGGACTCCGCTCTCCTGGAATGGATTAAAGGCAATTATAAAGAGAGCTTGAAGTCACAGGTTCACTGTCTGGCTCTTTCTTGCCCCTTCCACCTTCTGCCACAGGGTGATGGAGCAAGAAAAGTCTCTTCAGATTCGGACCACTCAATTCTCAACTTTCCAACCTCAAGAACTGTGGCCAGTGACTCTGTTCATTATGAATTACCCAGGCTCCAGTGCTCTGCTATAGCAACAAAACCAGACTTGAACAAATGATAAAATAAATGTGGTCATCTGGATGAGGGTTACATGGGGAATGGATGGAATGAGTGAAGTTTCAGTGCTGCCCTTGTGACTTCATGCTTAAAATTAAAAGTAAAATCAAAACTTACAAATCCCAGTTGGACAAGAGTCAATAGTACTGGCTGTTTATTTGGTTATTTATGCTCTACTACATTCTCAAATGGATTGAAGGTGATTTATCTACTCAGCAGGATTTTGTAAATTAAACACCTTCAGCCGTATTTTCCTAGAGGCAGATACCGAGCCAACGAGTTTAGTGCACATAATTTGTTGGGAACCCGATCCTTGAAGGATCAGTAGAAAAGAAAGTGAAACCTGAAAGAAGGAAACATCAGAGTTACTGAGCAACTTAAGGCTGTGGGCAACCATGACTACATTTTGTCTGGGAGACAGTGCAGAATCCAGGTCTGTTCAGATCTTCCCTGGAGGCCATGGAAGCTGGCATGTTTACCTATCAGTTCCCACCAGTCATGAGTGGAGGAGGGCTGTTCTCAGGAAGCATTAACCTGGAGGCACTGCCACACACACACAGGCAGAGCATGCCACAGTGGCCAGTGGAATTTCTTAGGAAGGAATTGCAGGTTTGGAAGGCTGTAAGATTGGTATGCACATAAACAGTAAATAAGAAATTTGGGTGGAGCCTGGCCATGTCTGCTATAGTAAGTGGGTGAGTCAAGAGTCAGGGTGGGGTTAAAGTATTAAAAAAAATACCATGAGATCCTGTAACACATCCATGCTTTATCAATGATTAGTGACATCAGAAGATTTATGGGAGAAAATGGCTGCACACTTGGTCATTAGCTTCAAAGTTGTCTCCTGTAAGAATCCTCAACAATTAACTTTTTTCAGAGCGGTGCTGGGGATCAAATCAAAGGCCTCATGAATGGCAGTGAGGCAGTGTCATTGAGTTGTAATCTCAGCCCTAAGGACATGCTTTTATCCTGTTACTTCTTTGTAAGAAAATAACCTTACAAGCTCACTACCATGAAGGGGTGCACGCCTACAAGCTCACTACCATGAAGAGATGCATACCTGCAAGCTCACTACCATGAAGAGGTGCACACCTACAAGCTCACTACCATGAAGGGGTGCACACCTACAAGCTCACTACCATGAAGGGGTGCACGCCTACAATCTCACTACCATGAAGGGGTGCACGCCTACAAGCTCACTACCATGAAGAGATGCATACCTGCAAGCTCACTACCGTGAAGAGGTGCACACCTACAAGCTCACTACCATGAAGAGATGCATACCTGCAAGCTCACTACCATGAAGAGATGCACACCTACAAGCTCACTACCGTGAAGAGGTGCACACCTCCAAGCTCACTACCATGAAGAGGTGCACGCCTACAAGCTCACTACCATGAAGAGGTACACGCCTACAAGCTCACTACCATGAAGAGATGCACACCTGCAAGCTCACTACCATGAAGGGGTGCACGCCTACAAGCTCACTACCATGAAGGGGTGCACACCTACAAGCTCACTACGGTGCACACCTCCAAGCTCACTACCATGAAGAGGTGCACGCCTACAAGCTCACTACCATGAAGAGGTACACGCCTACAAGCTCACTACCATGAAGAGATGCACACCTGCAAGCTCACTACCATGAAGGGGTGCACACCTACAAGCTCACTACCACGAAGAGATGCACACCTACAAGCTCACTACCATGAAGAGATGCACACCTACAAGCTCACTACCATGAAAAGGTGCACACCTACAAGCTCAGTGCCATGAAGGGGTGCACACCTTCATCCATCCTTAGTGCTAGATCACTCCTAACCACCAGGAATGGAACCATCCCCAATGGTCTAACTTTCACCAATAGGCCAGTAGTCAAGAAGGCTCAGTGGATAAAATGCTTGCCATGCAAGCATGAGGACCATAGTTCAGATCCCTAGCACCCACATAAAAACCATGCAAGTGTGGCAGCCCACCTGTAATCCCAGTGCTTAGGAGGCAGAAACAGGGGATCCCCGATGCAAGCTGGCTAGTTACCCAAGGACAGAGCCAAACTGGTCCTTAAAACCCATCTGTTGTCTGAATCCAAATGGAGAAACCTGGTGTTCAGCAGAGGCAGGGATGGGTCCATTATAGGATCCACGAACCAGAACCCCACATCTTACTGTTCTGGAGCCCTCTGCCCAAGAAGCCGAAGAAATGAAGCTGACGAACCACTTCTCAGCCTCAAGCTTTACACAGCTGTCCTTACTCTCTAACATCTTTCTGATAGCATGACTATGTTGCTTTCTTATTTTTTTACTTTATATTTAAAGGATGTTCAATACACTGTTTGAATGTGCTGGTAACTGCTTTGCTTCTTGAGTAGAGCCACTAACCCCACAGCCCTATCAGATGGGTGCTCTGTATCTGAGTGTGACCCAGAAGCCGTAGAGTACTCTGTATCCAGCAGACCACATTTGGATATTGAGAAAGTGTCTACTGTGGCTATTACAGGGATTGTATAACTTTGCTGGGTTTTTTGGTTTTTGTTTCCTAATTGGTGCTGTATTTATGGTGACTTATGGATTTATGTTTCAATGTATTGGAAACTTTCCATTTTGACAAATCTGTGCCATGTTAGAAGCCTTGATTAAAAGTAAGTTTTTATAATGTAAAAAAGAGAATAAGTCCTAATCATAAAACACTTCCCTGCCCCTGACATCTGCTATCACATTACTAAAGGCCTCTATTTGCCAGAGTTCCTTCCACCTTGAATATCATATCCAACACTCAACAAAAACATCACGTCATGCTAAAGGGCAGAAAATGACAGTATGAGGAGGACCGTGGGAGCACGAGGAGACCCAGAAATGGCAAGGAGGTTGGAATCATCAGACTATGAACTCAGAACAGTTATGATTAATATGCTAGAACCACTGTTGGAAAAAGACAACACAAAGACCAGTAGATAATGTAAGCAGAGATGGAAATTCTAAGAAAGATCCATAAAGAAATAATAGAGATCAAAAGCAGCCACAATGGAGGTGAGGCTGCCTTTGCTCACGAGTGGGCAGGCTGAAAAGGGTCGTGACAAGAATTGCTAAGCGTAGAACAACAACAGGAAATGAAAGACAAAAACAAAGACAAGAGTATCCAAGAAGCCTGGGACAACCACAAAAATGCCTATGCATTGGGGGAACGGGAAGAAGAAAGGAAGGACGGAGCAGCATTTAAGTAGGCAGGACAGAATTTCTCCAGATCCATGTCAGACACTCAAACTCAGATCTTGGAAGCCCAGAGGACATCAAGCAGAATAAATATTCCCCTCTCCCTAGAAAGAAAGTTATGCATATGCAAAGCATCCCAAGCTGCAGAAAATCAAAGGCGAATACTTCAAAGTGTGGAGAGAGAAAAGCCAGAAGAAAAATAAATACATCTTACCTATGGAGGAACGAAGATATAAATTATATTGTATCTGACTTCTCAGAAACCGTGCAAATAAAAATAGAATGGAGTGCAATATTTAGTGTTCAGGGTACTGAAACCCAACAGCCAAGAACTCTGTAGCCTGTGAAATTATTTTTCCAAAAGTGAAGGGGAAAAATTGGGGCTGGAGAGATGGCTCAGTGGTTAAGAACACTTGTTACTCTTTCATAGTAACTAGGTCCAAATCCCAACACCCACACGGTAGCTAACAACTGTCCACAATTCCAGTTCCAGGGAATCCAACGCCCTCCTCTGACCTCCACATAAAATAAAAATAATAAAAAATATTTTTTAAATTGAAGGAGAAATAAATATTCTTCTTAGACAAAAAAGAGAGAATTTGTATCCAGTAGATCTGCCTTATAATATTTGCTAAACATTCTTCAGCAAGAAAGAAATGTTACAATTCAAAAGAGAACAAACAAAAAACTCTTGGAATGAACAAGTGAAAATAAAGTGTAAAGTGATGTCAGCAGTGTTGACACCAGGAAGGAATTAGGAACATCTGTTGTAACCAAATAGTTGCATTACCTGTAAAGTGGAAAGAGTTATTTAGAAGTAAAATTGGATTAGTTATAAGTGTATGTAGAAAACTCTACAGTGAGGAGGAGGAGGAAGAGGAGGAGGAGAAGGAAGAGGAGGAGGAGGAAGAGGAGGAGGAGGACGAGGAGGAGGAGAAGGAGGACGACGAGGAGGAGGAGAAGGAAGAGGAGGAGGAAGAAGAGGAGGAGGAAGAGGAGGAGGAGGACGACGAGGAGGAGGAGAAGGAAGAGGAGGAGGAGGAGGAGGACGAGGAGGAGGAGAAGGAAGAGGAGGAGGAGGAGGAGGAAGAGCAGGAGGAGGAGGAGGAGGAAGAGCAGGAGGAGGAGATGATACAGTATCTCCTGAAAAATCACATACTAAAGTCTTAACCATCAATGTGACCATATTTGCTATCTAAGGACATGAATGAAGCCTTATGGGTGAGGCTTCATAGAACAAGATTCATGTCATTACCAGAGAGTGCTTCTGGTGGTCTCTCCACACACATACAGCAGAGCATGTGTGCTCACACAGCAAGATGATGGCCGCCAGTAAGTCAACAACAAAAGCTCCACTAACATTAGACTCTTCTGCCTCATTTTCAGATGTCTCCACTTCGGGGCTATAAGAAGATCAGTTTGTTGCTTCAGCTACCCAGTATATGGTATTGTTCTGTGTTTGGGTAGTCTGAGCTAAGACATTATGATGATAAAAGGGCAATTGTCCAAGAAAACCACAATTCTTTGTGCATATGTGTGTAAAAGTCAAGAACCAAAGTACATCAGGCAAAATGTGGTGATCCCTCAGGGAGAAATAGATACATCCACCATTAACTGGATCCTTCAACACTTCTCTATCAAAAATGGACAGGTCTGGCTTGTGGAAAGTCAGTAAGAATGCAGGCAAATTCAACAGTACCATTTAACAAGTAGGTATAAGAACATCTATAGACGACTTCAGTTCAAAAACAGCAGGATGCACATTATTCCCAAGCTCATGCAGAGCATACACCAAGGTAACTCACATTCTGGGCCACAAAACACACATTAAATATAAAAGAATAAAAATCATATGATGGTTAGCCAGACACGGCGGTGCACGTCTTTAATCCCAGCACTTAGGAGGCAGAGGCAGACAGAGCTCTGTGAGTTTGAGGTCAGCCTACACTACATAGCGAGTTCCAGGCCAGCTGGAGCTAGAGGGAGACCCTGTCTCAAAAAAAAATCAAAAAAAAAAAATATATATATATATCATACGAAGAATGATCTTAAACCATAGTGGAATTTTACTAGCAACCAGTACACAACGATAGCTTCAGAATCCCAAAATACTTTGATATTAAGGCACTACTTCAAAAAGCCACATAAGTTAAACTTTTTTTCAAGAGAAATTTTAAAATATTTGGAACTAAGTGAAAATGAAAACTCAACTTATCGAATTTATGAGATGCAATGAAAGTAGTGCTTAGAAAACTTAAAGCATGAAATTAGAATATTACATAAGAACTGAAATCACTGATCTAACTGGACACTTTAGAAAATTAGAAAAGGAGCAAATGAAATTCCAACAGAAGAAAAGAGGGAGAGAAGGGGGAGGGGGAAGGAAAGACAAAGCGATTCGGCTTTAAGCCGTAATGATTTTAGCTTGTCTTAAGCAAACAGATGTCACCCTTCCCATATAGTCCAGTGATGTCACTGAATTGCAAACTCTGAGCTCTCCAGCATTTCATCGGGAGGGTGGCAGTCTGACCTACATGGCTAAAAAGAGTCAAAACCAAGACAAAACCAATGCAAGACTTTAAGCTGAGTTAGAGAACCCTTAGTAGTTAAGTACTCTGGGAATTAAGTTTAAAGAGCTTCTCTCTGGCCCTTGAATGGGGGACAGCAATGTCACAAACCTCTTTGGGATGTGCAACAAACTTTTTTTTTCCAGTCAATGGATGGCCATTTCCCTTTTCCCCTGAGTAGGAAAAACACAAGTGCTTAATTAGGGGCAAAACAGCCAACTCAATCAGAAAGAGCTGTCCAACGACAGGCTTGCCAACTCATTGCACATTATGGGGCACATCCTTAAGTCCACCCAGGGGACTCTAGGGGCCCCTGGGTTGGCCTCCCCAAGAAACAGCTCTTTAATTGGCTTCCCCCATTCCTGCTGAGGGCATGCTCCACATTCAGCGCAGAGGCAACTGCTTCCTGGGCACAGCGACACACTGGCTCACTAATGAGTCATAGTCACCCACACACACTCACTAATGCTGCCATGGCTGACAAGTCCACATGTGCATCAGAGCTGGGCGGGGGAACCTTGGACTCTGCAGATATACCAGGCCATTCCAGTAAAACTAAAAAGGATGTTGACCCAGTAACTCTGGAGGCTGACATCTTTTTAGAACAATTATTAGGCAGGCAGTATCCCCAAGTGAAAATTCAGTTCCCTTCCATCAAGTGCTGGTCAATACCAGCTTTCTCGCACACCAGTCAGAACCACAGCCCCTCTTTATACAGACGCGTGCACTCAGTCTAGGTCCACTATGATGCAGTACACAAGAGAAATGCTATCAGTTTGTGTGTGCTCATCAGATCCACCTAGATCCAGTTCAGTAGAGAAATACCGTTCAGAGCCCTGCACAGAAAGAAACTCAAGCCACAAGAGAGACATGCTATCCCTGGGCTTTTCTATGTGGGTTACCATGGCAGTCTCTCTGAGAATATTTCATATTTTAAATATACAAAAATACCACAAAAACTGTTTGGGCAATGTCTGGAGGGAAGCACTCACAAATAATACACATGCATCTCATATTATTTTATAGCTAGTTATATTGGCTTCAGAAGGAACTGGCTTACTTAGTCTTTGAGGAAGGCTGTGCTTTGTTTTTCTGACTTTCTAGCTGGAGGAGTTGGAGCAGGATGAAACACCCTGGTTACAGGAGCTTCTGGCACTGGTAGAAGAGCCAGCACTGCGCCCTGTCTCTTGTCTCACTCTAGATGGAGTCAAGACCTTACAGACTGGAAATCCTCCTCACTTTCAGCAACCCCCACCTTTCGTCCTACGTATTGCCCTGTCCAAACTAATGTCAAATACTTTTATGCAATTATTTCAATGTCTTTTCTAGGGATTGATCTAGTGGTACAGACTTTTAATCCTAGCACTCTAGAGGCAAAGGCAGGAGGATCTCGAGTTGGAGGACAGTCTGCGATACCTAGAAAGTTCCAGTTCATCTTTGACTACTTAGTAAGATGGAGAGGAGTGATAAGGTGAAGGAAGAGGAGGAGGAGGGGGGAGGAAGGGAAAAAAGAGAAGAAACAGAGGAGTGAGGGAGAAAAGGGAGAGGGTTTCAAGAAAGTTCATGCTGGTAGGGCATTTGCCTAGGATGCTAAGACCCTGGGTTCAATCCCCAGCATGGTGCAGGCATAGTTATAATGGGAATTCCTAATGAGGAGCACCTCATTAGGAATGAATTCATGAACTTCATGAACAGAATAGATTTTCCTTTTATAGGAGGAATGCCAGGAGATGGCAGAGGATTGGATCTGAGTGGCTGGGAAAGAGAAGGATGCTAAAACCAGACAAAGGAAGAAGGATTTGGAACTCAAATGTGGAAAAACTAAGGATATATTTTGCCTGTTCATAATTTTCCCAGGTGTTTTTGGCCCTGCCTCTCGCTCCCCCTCCCTGTTCCAGAACGGAGAATCTCAAGCAAGCCTGATCTGCTCTAAAAGGATAAAGGTGGAAAAAATGGAAACTTTGTGAGCCAAAGCAAACATGTGCAGTTCTCTAGCAAACAATCCGTCCAGAGCCTTGCACAGGCTAAGATCTTGATCAAAAAACAGAAGATTTCATTTGAAATTTTCCCCGTAGCAGGGACAGCATACGCAAAATCCAGCTGTGAGTCTACTGAACACAGCGACAGGAGGCACAACAGCTAGAGTTCCCTTGGTGCGTTCTCTCACTTGCCTCCACAGATACAGGAAGCTGAGATCTACCTTGACTTCCAAATTCCCACAACATGCCATTATGTAGTCTCCAATTTGCTCCAGGATTTGATTTGCACTTGAATGACATGGCATTTTCAGAGCTGGAGGACGCAGTTACATAAATCCAGGCACAGTTCCCTGCATTTTGCTTTGCCCTGAAAAAAAAGCAATTGTGAAACAAGACCAAGGCAATTCAGCTTCAGAATCTCACTGGAGAAGCACCCGTGGGCACGTCACAGGACATCCTCATGTGCTTCACGTGTTATCCTGACTGATCAGCTTTTCCCATAGTAGGTGTATGGTATGGCCTGCTGACCTGAGAAAATCTTCCATGTTCTAGAGAAAAGTTAGTGTCTGCTCTTTGGGACACTTCGGGAATATCTGCCCCTTCTTAGCTCTTCAAGCAGCTAGCTTTTGGCCAACTGATATACAAGTGGTCAGGACAAGGATAAATCTATTGTTTTAAGATTTTATTTTTAGGAGCTAGAAAGATGGTTTAAGAGAATGTTCTTCCAGAGAACCCAGGTTTGGTCTCTAGCACTCACACAATAGTTTAACACCCATCCTTAACTCCAGTTCCAGGAGATCTGATGCTCTCTTCTGGTTCTACAGGCACCAGGCATGCATGTGGTATATTTACATTCATGCAGGCAAAACACTCATACACATAAAATAGAAATAAATAAAATATTTGAAAAAAAATATTTTTAATTGTGTGTATGTGTGTATAAGTATGTGCACATGCACACAGTACCCGTAGAAGCCAGAAGAGGGCATCGGATCCCCTAGAGCTGGAGTTACAGGTGGTTTTGAGCTGGGAACAGAACATGGGTTCTCTGCAAGAGCAATATGCACTCTTTACCACCGAGACATCTCTTTAGCTTTGAAATCTAGTTCTTAAAGTCCCTGAAAGCCCTGCATCCTCCTTCTAGTCATTCCTCATATCCAGGATGGTGGTCCACCATGTCAAGTGCAACCCACATCATGATTCTTGCCACAACTGTGCACTCACCTGTACTGTTAGTGAATTGACAGCTTTCTTTAAGTCCTCTAATTACTCTTTTTAAAAAGAGTGGTAAGGCTTAACTAGTCAAATTGCCCTAGTGTCAAATTATGAACCTTTTTCTTGACATAATAGAGGACCAAAAGACAACTGGAGTGAGTCACTTTCTCCTGATGTCCCTTAATCACTGATACTCACTTAGTAGTATAACCTCACACTTGAGAGTTAACGGCTCCAGAGAAAGCTCAAGTACTCAGCCTCATACCTCTACACATGCATAATCACCCCTCCCACACATTATCACAGTGGGAAGCCTTTGATCCATCAGCAAGTACCCAAAACTGGACCAAAGTCTGCATAAGAAGAAGTCCCTTTTCTAGATCTCCTTCATGCCTCCTCCCCTCCTTCAGTGCTCCCCAGCTCACTGCATGGTCAGATGGGCCAGGGTTGCCTCCCACTTCTCAGGATACCTCATTCCTATACTAGTGCCTTACCCTCATAAACAAGTAAAACCAGGGGAGCCCAGAGAAGGCATAAAGAGAGTCACTAAAGCCAGTGAATGCCTTTTCTAGAGATGGATAATCTTCTGAAAGAAAACCATGGGTCTTACAGAAAAACATTTCTGGTATCCCCTGGGTCCAGTTGAGTCGTCTCTCACCCAAAGCTTTAGAGTCCTAGAGCAGTAGAAATGAGCCCAGGACACCTACCTGTGCCTGCACCTCCTCTACGCCCTTGTGAACAGCAAAGGAGCTCCCTGGCCCAAAAGCAGTTCTGCTCAGGCTCTGGTTGTCATCAGTTTCCTGAAAACCCTCAAACCTGCTAACAAGTAGGACTGCTGAGTGGCTCCAAACTCCTGTGTTTCTGTTACCCTGTCCACCCATAGAGAGAGCTGAATAATCCGCGTCAGAGTAACTGTGCTCTGAATAATTTTTCAGTTGAACAAGCCAGTAATTTTTATGTGTATAAGTGTATTGTCTGCATATATGTAAGTGCACCCGTGTCATTCAGTGCCTTCAGAGGTCAGAAAAGAGCATCGGGTTCCCTTGGAACTGGAGTTACAAACTGCTGTTAACTGTCATGTGGGTGCTGGGAACTAACCCAGGTCCTCTACAAGAGCAATCAGTGCTCTTAACCATTGAGCCATCTCTCTAGACCCCGAACAATCATGATTGCATAAAAAATGATTAAATATATACCACTTTCCACAAAATAGATAATAAACTTTGAACAGTACTTGCTACTTTATGTTAAAACTCTCTTTTGAAGCCCCTTAAAGACTTTGCAACACAATAATGATGACTGTTTCTTGGTACTGTGTGCCAGGATTATGTAAAGATTTTAATATGTCCTATGTCCTCATGGCATCCCTGACACATATAGACTACTCTAATTTAATGTGTGAAATTGCTGAGACTAAAGGAGGTTAAATAAATGCCCAAGAGAACACAGCTTATAGATTATGGAGCCAGGATCCCAAAACTGGTGACTTCTATACTATCACTCTAAACCCTAAACTATGCCTGTAAAGATAAGTCACAGGAAGCACAAGGTGGTGAGCTTAAATACCAAGCCAGTGTAGAGCAGAGAACACATTTTCTTAAAAGGGAACCAACTGGGCAGAGGATTTGAGATCAGGCTTTTAGTAGAAGTCTGGTATTTTACTCCTTGAATCTTTTGATTAAAGAGCTTCTATTAATGACAGAAATGGTCTAGAAAAGGGCAAAACCCTTAAAGATCATATTTTCTCTAAAGTAACACTGAAGTAGCCTGGGTGGTAATGCATCATAACTGGAAATTTCCTCATTAGAAATTGGCTTTTGACTACGATGGCTTAACTGTGGACAGCTTTCCTCTTGGGCTCTTTTCTTAGAGCATTTGCTTAAGAAAAAAGTTTAGCAATGATTCTTTCTCTGTCTCTTTGAGGTATAAATCTTTCCCATCTCTTATCTCTTTCAGAGCCCAGGAATGTCCTTCTCAATGATCTGGACTCTATATCCTACCTCCAGACTCGATGGGAGGGTGGGAGCTTCATTAAGCACCACTAAAGGCCTGATCCCAGAAGCCCCCAGCTAGTACCTTTCCACTAATTCTCTCAGTGCTCAGAAATACTCCCCCTTCTGTTTCAGTGGAGTTGAGTTTAGTCTTTCTTCTACTGAAAGGGACTTCAGTAGCTTTTTTTTTAATGGGTATGAGGGTTTTGCCTGCATGTAAGTATACCATGTGTATGCAATCCCCACAGAGGTCAGAAGAGAGTGTCAGATCCCCTGAAACTAGAGTTATGAACAGTTGTTAGCCACCATGTGGGTGCTGGGAATTGAACCCAGGTCATCTGAAAAAACAGCAAATATTCTTAAGCATTGAATAGTTTTTTTTTAAATGTCTTACTCAGTTCTGTGGCATTTTTTTCTATTTTTGATTCACTGCAACCTATAGCAAGCCATCCATTGGCAATGACTCTGTGTTCGTAGACTAAAAATCACAGATCACTGAAATGGAACCTTAAATCCTACGAAATTTCCATTCAACTCTCATTGTCTTCTGTACGGCTCCAGTAGATGCTCCCATACCCCATAAAGTTTCACCAGTTTTCATATGAGCCAATATGATGCTGGTTCCCTGTACTGGACAAAAAAACAAAAGTAAAAAGAGAGCCTGGAGATGACTCAGTGGGTAAGAAAGGCACTTTCCACCAAGCCCGAGGGCCTGAGTGGTCCTCAGGACTCACGTGGTAGAAGGAGAAAACCAACTCCTGCAAGTTGTCCTCTAATCTCTGCACACACTGTAACACACACATACACACACAAAATAAAAATAAGCAAATAATTGCTTTTAAACATTTCAAATGAAAATTTAAAGATTTCTTTGCATGGTGGCACACACCTTTAATCCCAATACTCAGGAGGCAGCAGCAGGCAGATCTCTGTGAGTTAGAGGCCAGCCTGGTCTACATAGTGAATCCAGACCAGCTGTGGCTACAGGGAGACCGTGTCTCGAAAAAAGACCCCCCAAAAAAATTTTCTTTGAAACAGGATCTCATGTAGCCCAGGCTGGACTCAAACTTCCCCGCGTAAGTCTAGTCTCTTTTCACCGCCTTCAGCAATGATATTTTCACAACATATACACACATATTCATTATTCTGATCCAGGGCAAGAAAGGGTCATGAGGCAAAAACAGGGAACATAAAGCTTGATTATAAGAGGCACCGAAGGCCTAGCAAGATTGTTTACATTGTTTTCCTAAAGACAAGCTAAATTTAAATAAGCTGATTGCACAGAAAGAAGATTGAATACATAGTGTTAAATAGACTCAAAACATAAGATCAGCTTTGGTTTCAAGATTAGGTAAGATAGGAGGCATTCACAGAAAAGCCATTCTTGGAGCTGGAGAGACGGCTCAGTAGTTAAGAGCACTTCTGCTTTTGCAGAGGACCTGAGTTCAGTTCCCAGCACCCACATTGGGTGGCTCACAACTTCCTGAAACTCCAGCTAGAGAGGATCCAGCACCCTCTTTTAGTCTCCTTGGATACCCACACACATGCAGCAGATATACTGGCACACTTGTACATATAAAAATAGATAAATCCAAAGCTGGGAGTGGTGGCACATGCCTTTAATCATGGAACTTGGGAGGCAGAGGTAGGTGGAGCTCTGTGAGATGGAGGCCAGGGGGTAAGTTCCTGGTCAGCTGGGGCTACAGGGAGATCCTGTCTCAAAAAAAATTAATAATCTTTAGATAAATAAATCTTTTTTAAAAAAAGGAGAAAATCATTGTCACACACACACACACACACACACACACACACACACACACACACTTTATATAATTTTTGTTTCTTCATTCCCTAAGGGAATTGAGTCATTTGTTTAGCATTCAAAGAGTTGCTCTGTGGTTCAGATAGCAAGCATTCTACAGCAGGTGTAGTGACGGAAACAGGGATAGAAGAAGACTTTGCTGGAAAGTTAGTAATCTGTGTTAAACATGCTAGATCTAGAGGGCATCCAGATGAATGAATCTTAACAACATTTGTCATTATTGGCCCATAGTTGAAGAGAAAGGTCTGGCTAACTATGACTTGGGAATTTTAATCACCAAAAAGTTGTTTGGAAACCACAGATACAAATAAAACTACCCATGTTGGAAGGAAAGACGAGAAGGCAGAGGGCTAAAGACAAAGCAAGGAAGCCGGTGAAGAAGGAACTACTGAAGGAGAGTGGCACATGGCCACCCGAAAGGTGAGGAGACAACAGATGGCGGTGAGAGAAGACGGGAGAGATGGAGCCGTGGTCGATGGATCCAGTCTCAGCAAGAACATGTGAAATGAGGTATGCCGAAAGGCCTTGAGATTGGGTGGTACCTCAGGACAGAGAATGATTTACAGTGGGTCCAGTGGTCTCTGAAAGTTGGAGACAGCAGAAACCATTGAGATGACTTTAAGAAATCCAATACTGTAATCATGGCTAATATTTCCAAGTACTTAGGAGACGCCATGTATTGTTTACATACAGTACCTCACCTAACCTTTACAGCGACTCCATGAGGAAAATACTCTTATCAGCTCTATTTAAAGGGTGACGAAAATGAGACACGACATTGTGATCGCTAATCAATCAGATTTGAATCCAGGTAATCTGGTTTCAGATCCTGACTGCTTAATCTTTAGGTTAAATGATTTCTCAAAGTAAAAGAAAAAGGACAGGATTAAAGTTAAAGGGAGCACCAAGAAAAGTTTTGTCTATGTGTTTGATTTAGGATGGTTTTAGAGACAGAGAAAAGGGATCAAAGGGAAAAGAAGAAATTGATGTAACAAGGTCCCACAGGAGGAAGGCCTTCGGAGAACACCTCCATGCCAGACTCTGTTGGCACTGGGGAGTCAATGGTGAGAGACAGAGAATGGGCCTTGACCCCAGAAGTTTCTAGCTAGCACTGGGGCACCAGATCAGAAACAAAGAAACAGACAAACATAAAACCTGATGTGTGTGATGAAGACAGCAGATAGAATGCTAGGATAGAAATTAGCCTCTCACAGCTAGTGACTTTAAAACTGAAACTTGAAATTAAAGGAAAGGCTTTGTGGAGACTGGAGGAGAGAGGTCAAAGTCAACAGCAAGCAAGGGGTCACAGAAGACACAGCTTTGCAAACCGTCGTCCACAACTCAGAATGACCAGCTGTGGTAGCTAGGCTTTGTTATGCTTCTAAAGCTTTCCTCTAGCAACCTGAAAAGAAAGCTAGCGTTTTAGTATAAGAGGTTGTTGGTGGTGGTGGTTCTTTTAAGATCAGTAAGATCCCACCAGCTATGAATGAGCATCCTCCCCCCACCCTCACTGGTATTTGGCATCATTTGTTTTCTTGACCTTAGCCATTCTAACTGCAGTAAGATGAAATTTTAACATGGTTTTGATTTGCAAGCCAGAAAAACATACTGGACTGGAATGGTGAGATCCTAGAGCCTTGATGAGAGTAAAGATCAGATTCAGCAAGAGGACGAAGGAGAGAGAAGTGTGTGCATGCTGGGTGGGAGTTTTTAAAAGCAGCAGTTTCAGTAATGACAAAGTCGGGCTGTGAGCACAGGATCAACAGCCACAGCATCTGTTTTATGCAATCACTGTCTTCAAGGAGTCATGCAGATGGAACAAAAGGGTCAGAACATGCCACTTTGGTATAAGGACTATTTTGAGCTAAAGGCCACAGACACTGAAAAAAGCTCTCCACCCTGCCCCTTAGTCACCTCCAAGCAGAGTGGAAGTCTGTTTTGTAAGGTGTTCCCTCTCTCCACTCCTCTACCAGGAAAAGCAGAATGAGGCCACTCCAGACTCTTAGCCCAGAGATGGCACTGAGATAAATCTGCATAACAAGCCCTGTTAAAACAGCCCTCCTCTTCCATCAGTTTCCCCCATGTATTTATCTTGCCACAACTTACTGCCCTTAGAAGCCAGAAAGCCTTTGCCTTTGCCTTGTCACCTACCCATAAACTTATCCCCCTTTGTTAAACCGGTATACACGCCTTTGAGTCCAACAGCTCACTGGGGTCTCATTTCACTTCTGTGAGGCCTCCAATCAACGCTTTTCTCATTAATCTGCCTTTTGCTAGTTCAGTTAAGAGGACCCCAGCCACTAAACCTAAGAAGGTAGAAGAAAAAGCTTTCATTCTTCCCTGACAGAACGTTATTTACAGTCTGGATTCTAAAACCACCCTAAAAGCTCCAAGCGTTAGCTTTATTGTTAGGGGACACTGGGAAGACAACTTACAGCAGTTTGTTTGATGGTGTTCTGGCGCCTTCCCCTGAAGCTGAACACAAACAATTATGGACCTTTATTACCCCAGTGAGTAGGGAGGTTCTATTGAAGAATAATTTCTGCCATTATATCATCAAATCACTAAAACTGCTGTCTCAATTAAAAATGTCAGCAACAGAGCTCTTACAGACCAATCCTTACAAACCCCTGGTTATTTCTCCGTGTTTGGACTAAATGCCTGTCAAAATCATGGTTGAACTATGCAAGACCAACAGTTTTTTGGTTTTCTGTATTTTGTGCTGTCCTATGATGTTTTTGTTCAGTGGGAAGGTTGGTAGTGAGAGCCAGTTGAAAACTCAGTAACTGGGAGACGTGAGGGTGAAACGGGTACTGAAGTGTGGGGCCCCTGGCTGTGAAGGGCAGAGTGTGAAGAGTGAAGATTCCTGGCTCTGTGGTCAGATCTGCTATCCTACTGAGGAAACCTCAACAATCTTCAAGTTCAGTGTCCTGTTCTGTGGGCGAGTGCTACCACTTCTAGAGCCTGAATGTTCTGACGGTTGGGAAAAATTGCACTTGTAAAACCGTAAGCACGGGGTTTGGCACATAATAAATCTTCACTAAACTGCAGTTGTCATTGTTAGCACCAAGTTTCCAAATAGTGTAACACTTAGAGAGGTGAACTGCTTCCAAGACATCGTGAGAGGTGTGGCCTCTTTAGAGAACCTTCCAAAGTGATTTCACAGCACATGGAAAGTGGTGGGGAGAGCCCTGGTCTGCAGCCACCACCAATGTTTTTAAATTTTGTGTGTATTTTTAAATTATTTATTTAATAACCATATAATTAGAAGAAGCATTTCATTACCACAGCATTGACATATTCAACAACAATTTCCAGAGCTAAGATCCATCTCTTTCAAAATTGGCTGTAAATTTTTAGGTTTACAGTTGAATTAATACAGTTATACAATATTGCACTCAGTATAAACCCTATAAGACATAAAAGTAAATGAGATTTTATCCTTTAAAAAAGATCTCCATTTCATTATTAAAATAC
>NW_008346082.1:2790721-2808086 GCF_000622305.1 Nannospalax galili | reverse complement strand
CAGAAAAATTCATTTTTAATACAATTGACACTACGATGCACATGTGTTTCTAATCTCTATATATCTGATTATTACTAGTCACAGTCAGTTACTTTCTGAGCTCCTTGGCATCTGAGCATGGATATAAAGTCATCAGGTAGATTTCAAAAAGCAAAATTTATGCATATGACTGTTTTGTCTACATGTACATAAGAACACCATGAGCATGCAATGTCTACAGAGCTCAGAAGAGGGCATCAAATCCCCTGGAACTGAAGTTATGCACAGTTGTTAGCTACCATATGGGTGCTGGGACCTGAACCCAGTTCCCCTGTAAGAGCAGTCAGTGCTCTTAACCACTAAGCCATCTCTCCAGCTCTGCCACCACCAATTTTAACATGTCAACTTGATAACCTTGAGTCACACTTAGCTCTTGGGAGCTACATGACCTATATATTGGATGGTTGGTTGATACTTCCTCCAAAGGATCCTTGGGAATTCATTCATATATTTACTTAATATGTGCGTGACCACATATATGTGTGTGTATCTACTCTACTGAACCAAGCATCTACTATGAAAAGAGAATTTAAAAAGTAAACAAGGCCCGACCCCTCTTTCATGGAACCTGTATTCAGCCATTGCATGACATTACACCCATGTGGGAACTTGACCATGGAGATGAGGGAGGGACACCTCATTCATACCAGGGGTCATAGAAGGCTCCAGGTCTACAAAGTGAACAGAAACTAGCCGGGTAAAGTGAGAGCTGGGGCAGGCTCTGCACAGAGGAATGAAGGCTACATGAGATGTGAGTGAACAGAAGCTAAAAGCTTGGTGTTGGACACAGCCCAGATGGGCCCAGGCTGGAGAAGCTAACCTTGACCAGACTGGGACAAGGGCCTTGTGAGCAGGGGTATGTTAGCTACTATTTTGCTACTGTGATAAAATACCATAACCAGGCAACTTACAGAAGGAACAGTTTATTTGGCTTACAGGTTCCAGAGGGATGAGAGACCAGCACGGCAGGGAGGCCTGGCAACAGCGGTGGCCAGAGTCCACACAGGAAGAAGAGAGAACAAACTAAAAGGGAAGAAGCCAGCACCAGTGGTCTGCTTCCCACACAAGGCCACACCTCCTAAAGGTTTCATGACCCTCCCCAAACAGCATCCCTGACAGTGTCTGTGGGGGCTGTTATTCAGACCACCACAGCAGGAAAGGGAGCTAGGTAAGGTTTAAACAGAAGCTTAAGATGGCTGAGAAGAGAAAACTGCTTCAAGAGGGAGAAATGGGTTAGCAAAATAAATACTGCTAATAGCTCACCATGAGGAGGGCAGGAGAGCCATCGGAGGTTCCTATTGACACTGGAACAGTCAGTTTCACCGGCTTGAGGAGGGTGGGTACCAAGCGCTGATGTGGAGAAGGCAGATATAGACAATCCTTTGGGGTGATATCTGGTGAGAGATACAGGGAGATTGAACAGTAATTGCTTGGGGAGATGGAGTTACACTTAGACTCAAGCACCTTCAAAGGCTAATGGGGAAGAGTCTGTGGGGCTGGGAAAGATGTAATGTGAGCTACACTGGATCTGAAATGGACCCCGGCTTCTTGCTACTTCTTCGAGGTAGAAACTAAACAACAGGGGTTTCAGAGCACCCCAGAACCCACTGTCCCAGGGCAGAGGAGATAGAATCTTTGCACTGAGGAACATGAGTAAGTTGCAAAACTGGGACCAAACCAGCTGTGTGTGACGGCACCATGCCCCAACAAAGTCAGTGCACCACTGGTTAGAGAAATATGGTTAAAATCTGATCTTTAGTTTATTTAATGAAACAATGTTTTGATTTTTTTATGAAAATAAATCTTTATATCTTTAAATGCTTAAGGGAAAAAGGATCCCATACTGGTGGCCTGTCAATCTGATCCAGCCATCAGACCAAAACAATTTGCTTAAAGAGTGTTATGAATTTCAGAAAATTCTCCACTGAAAGTCTAGGTTTTTGAATTCTCTTGATAGCTGTCTGGCATCCATCAGATGAGAGACCGTGGTCACTTCTTTACCAAGGCAAATGTTCCCCATCTGGCTTGGATGCCTCCCCCAGCCTCTTCTCTGACCTTTGTGTGCCCTGAGGCAGACCCTTCTGCTCTTGTGGGAAGCTGGGTTAGATAGTGGCATCAATGTTGTCATCTGTTCAAGAAGATTTATTACTGAGCATCTCCTCCATAGCCAGCAGAGAACTAAGGCCCTGGGCCCTGGCACCCACTGTGACTCTGTCCCTGCGGACAGAGCATTGAGGCCGCAGAGGAAGGAGGCCTGGCTCTTTCTTCTCAGCGAGGTGGCGCTGCTGACACCCTGTGACAACACAGATTTAACTTTGTACTTAGGAAATATTCCAGCTGTCAGCTCATCCCACACACCCACTCATGAACAAAAAGCACATTCAGAATGGATGCTCAGCTCACTATAGGAATTTTGACACGAACTTCCTGGAGTTTGACATTGCATTGTGGCACTTTGCTTAGCAGTCCGGTCAGATGCACTTCTGAAGACAGCAGCAGAAGTTCAGAAGAACAGAAATTGCAAAGGAGCGCCACACCGGCGGGGGCAATATCAGTCTCCAAACCAGATTCATTTCCAATCTCTCACCTGGTCTTTGCCATCTACAGGACTGAGAGATCTGAGATTTGTTTGCTTTACCGTGTCGCAGCCAATCTTTTGGCCAGTGTAGGTGCCTGTCTACTGGCCTGTGTCCCTTAAGGACACTATTTTAAGGAGACGGTACCTGGTGGATCAGAAGTGTTCACTATTGATCTTTTTATTCTTCCATAGACAGAGAGGGGAAAATTAATCTGATATAGTTTTAACAAGGACTGAAGATTTCTCACCTGAAAGAATGACTTTTATCTTTTGCAACAGAATTATTTTTCATTGACTAAAATGCAAAGAAATCTTAAACACCCAAAGCCTCACTGCTTTCTATACAATAAGATTATGCTAGGATATTATTGTTTTGAGAACTAATACAATAAAAAAACATGGGGGTGTGAAAGTTAATGGGGAGAGGCAGATAGGATGCTCTAAACTCCTGGCTAAGACAGTTACGAAATTTGTTTTTGTTTGTGCAGTACTATGGCTCAAACCCATTGCCAAATCCAGGGCCTCTGGCATGCTAAGCAGCTGCTCTACCACTAAGCTCCACCCTAGTCCCAGTTACAGGACTTAGAAGTGAGATCCCCCAGGCTGCTCTGGGGACACACTGGTCTTCCTCTCTCCCTTACAAAACAAGATGACATCATGATGGGTTGTGGGTCATGGGCTATGCTTGCCTGGATATGAACATTAACTCTGCTCCTTGCTGGCTTGGTATCCAGAGCCTCTTTGCTAATGGGGTAACTTGGGTACCTGACCTGTCTGTGTTCTAGCTCCCTTCTTTATCCAACAGGATTGTTAATGCGCACTGTGGAGGGCTGGGCTGGAAAGCTTTGCAAAGCATCCCGTCCCTGAGCAGTCAATGACGGGCACTAATAAATGAAACCAGCTCCTCTGGGCAGACAAATAAGATAAAAGGAATTTTTTTAAAAATTATGTGTGTGTGTGTGTGTGTGTGTGTGTGTGTGTATACACACTTGAGTGCAGGTGTCTGAGGAGGCCAAAAGAGGGAGTCAGATCCCCTGGAGCTGCTGGTATTAAAGGCTGTTGTGAGTCACCTGATGTGGGTGCTGGGAACCAAACTCTGATCCTCTGCAAGAGTAAGAGGTACTCCTAACAACCAAGCCATCTCTCCAGCCCCAGAAAAGAAGAATTTTTTAAAATGCTATCAGTCTCTGAATATCTGACCTAACCTGATTTTTAAGATGTTCAAGGGTCCAAGAAGTATATTTAAAGAACCACTACGCTGGGGCCAAAGGGGCACAAAGATGGGTGTGAACGAGAATGGTCCTCCATGCTTGTTGCTTTTGGCACACTTGGGATTTTTGTTTCAGCTTTATTAAAATAAAGTTTGTATATCAAAGATTCACCCACTGCAATCATACAACTTAAAGAATTTGGAAAGTATATCTAGCCACGTCATCTTGTAACCACTCAGCGAAGACATGACAGTTCTAGCACAGCACACTAAAAACTCCTCTGTGCTCCTTCATACTCACTACACCCCTCCACCTGGACCCCAGGCCACCGCACCTGCCCTCTCACATGATCATCTTTTTTTCTGGAATGTCTTACAAATGACACCATACAGTATATGGTACTTCAGCTTTATTCTTTTGCTTTTAAAATTCATCCAATAGGCACACATTGTAATAGTCCATTCTTTTTTATTGCTAAGTAATATTCCATAATGTAGATATGTCATGATTTCATTAGCTATTGAGAAGCTGATGAGTTGTGTCCACTCTGAGGCTGTTATGGGCAATGTTATTGCTAACATTTTCTTCAAAAGTCTTCATGTTGTACATGGTCCATTTTGTTCCAAAGACATGTATTCCTTTAAAAAAAATACAGTATAGGATGAACCACTTCTCCGAATAGCTAGAATTTAGAATAAATGAATTTAATTACAGTTTGGTTAGTTAAGAGTTATATAACTTCTCTCCACATGCAATACTTGGTATCTCTTTATGCATTATTTACATAAATACCTGAGACTCTTCCCAGAAGTCAAGATGAATCAAATCAATATGGTAATGTTACACACTACCCTGTGACCTAAGATTACCTGGTTTTCTTTTTAAAAAATATTTTTATTTTTATTATTTTTTTATGTGTATTGAGTGTATTGCCTGCATGTATGTGAGTGCACCCATGTGGTACAATGCCATGGGGGTCAGAAGAGAGCTTCAGATTACCCTGGAACTGGAGTTAAGGATGGTTCGCAGCTGCCATGTGGGTGCTGGGAACCAAACCCGGGTCCCCTGCAAGAGTAGTCAGTGCTCTTAACCGCTGAGCCATCTCTCCAGCCCCCTACTTGGTTTGCTTTAAAAGTCATCTTTCCTACACTGGAGGCCATTTGTGTGGTTTTTGGTTGATTGGGTGGGTGGTTGGTTATCTTGGCTGGTTTTGTGTGTGTCTCTGTGTGTGTGTCTGTCTGTGTCTGTCTCTGTGTGTGTGTCTGTCTGTCCATGTGTCTGTGTCTCTGTGTGTCTGTGTGTCTGTGTCTGTGTGTGTCTGTATCTCTGTGTGTCTGTGTGTCTGTCTGTGTCTGTGTCTGTGTCTGTGTGTGTCTGTTCTTGTCTGTGTCTGTGTGTCTGTGTCTGTGTGTGTCTGTATCTCTGTGTGTCTGTGTGTCTGTCTGTGTCTGTGTGTGTGTGTGTGTGTGTGTGTGTGTGTGTGTGTGCGGTACTGGGGGTTGAACCCAGGTCGAGTGCATGCCAGGCAAGCTATATCCCCAGCCTTTAATGTCTTCTTTTGCGAAATGTCCATTTAGGACAATCACCCATTTTTTAATCACCCATATTTTTGGGATTACTGCATTTTATTTTCTTGCTATTAAGCTGCATTGTGTATGCATTCTAGATATTAATCCCCTGTCAGATAGTTTATAAATATTTTCTCCTGTTCCTTAGGGCATCTTCGTCCTCAACTTTATCCTTTGCTATGAGAAGCTTTTCAGTTTGAGGCAATGCCATTTGTCTTTTTGCCTTGGTTTTCTCTTCTTTTGAGTTCTTGTCTAAAATAATCTTTGCCACTTCTAAAGTCCTGAAAGGTCCCCTCTCTGTTTTCCTCTAGTAGTTTCGCTGTTCGGTGTCTTACACTTAAGTATTTAATCCACTTCGAACTGACGTAAAGAGAGGCCTAATTTCATTCTCCTGTAGTACATTTAGTTTCCCCTCTGGTGCTTATTGAAGATTGTCCTTTCTCCAACATGTGTTCTTAGCCCCTGTATCAAAAATCAGTGACTGCTGTTGAGATGTTCTTGCTTCTTGCTGTGTTTGGTTTTATAGTAAATGGAATCTCACTGAAACTGGCCAGCAGCCCATGGAAAACAGATGAAACTGAGACCCAAAATTTCAGGGCCTTGTCACAATGGGAGGAAGATCACCCACACTTACCACCCCCTCCAAGGCTCAGGGACTTTTGCAGAAGAGGTTGGTGGAAAGAATGCAAGAGCTGAAGAGAGGGGTGGAGTGTTAACTGGAAGTGTCCTCCGACCACTGTTCCCAAGCTATAGTCCCACCTCCTTCCCATGCTCATCAATGAGTCAAGGGAAGAGTCAGTTACCCCTCCTACCCAATCAGTTGACCTTAGCTGCGTGTGGGGGGAGGGGCAAAGGATATATAAGCCGAGAACACCAAGAGGCACATCTCTCACCATTTTGTGCAGCTGTCGAGAAGTCACAGGATCTGTATTTGAGTGTGGACTTTCCAGTGCAACTGTAAATGTGGGGCGCCCACTCTTCTGTGAATAAAATCCCCGCCCTGTGTTCTGTTAAAAAAATAATAATAAATATTTTTTTAAAAGAGGACCCCAAAAAACAAATCAGTGACTATAGACTCATGGATTTACTTCTTGTCTTTCTTTTCCATTCTATTGGTCTGTCTGCTTTTATATCAATACCGTGGTGTTTTGATTACTCTAGTTTTGTAATATACACTGAAGGTAGATGGCATTCTATTGCATAGTAGGGTGACTATGGATAAGAGCGATGTACTACACATTTCAAAAGGCTAGGAGAGGGCTTGAGGAGATGGTACAGTCACTAAAGTGCTTGCTTTGCAAGCATGAGGACCTGAGTTGAGATATTCAGCACCCATGTAAAAGACAGGTGCCGTGCATGCCTGGTACCTGTGACCCTAGCATTAGTGAAGAGGTTTGGGGTGGGCAGACAGAACCCTGAAGCTCAGTGACCAGCCATGCTAACTGAATCAATGAGTTCCAAGTCCAGTAGGGACCCTGTCTCAAAAAACAAGGTGGAGAGCAACTGAGGAAGACAGCCAACAGCACCCTCTGGCCTCCACAAACACCTATGCACACACAAAAGCTATTTGAAAGGATTTTGAATGTTTGCACCATAAGGAAATGATAGATATTTAAGGAGACAGATATGTTTAACCTGATCTAAATATTAAGTAGTTTATATAATACATGATATTATATATACAAAACATTTATGTTATCAACATAAAACATGTATCTACTTAATTTTAATATTTATTTTAAAATTTAAAAGAGAAAAGCACAATATCCTTTAACAGTTACTGTAGGAATTGGAAATGCATGCACTTGGAACAAAGAATATATAAGCTCAAACAGGCAACATTAATCTGTGGAGATAAAAGTCAGATTTCACGTTGCCTCGGGCAAGAGTCAGGGATGAATGGCATGTGGGAGGAGTCGGGGCACAGGCTACCTCCAGGAGCTACTGATGTTCTCTGTCTGGCTGTACAATTAAACTTAGTACATTTTACTGTATATAGTTTACCTCAATAAAAAGTAAAAATAATCTTTCAATTTTGTATCAAGAGACCAGATAGGGCTGGAAAGCTGGTTCTGTGCTTGAGAGCACTGGCTGCTCTTGCAGAGGACCTCAGGTCAAATCCCAAGACCCACATGGCAGCTCACAACTGTCTGTAATTCAGGGATGGAGAGATGGCTCAGTGGTTAAGAACACTGGCTGCTCTTGCAGAGAACCCAGGTTTGATTCCCAGCATCTACATGTTGGCAAACAGCCATCTGTAACTCCAGTTCCAGGGTATCCAATGCTCTCTTCTGATCTCCTCAGGCATTACAAGACATGGGTACACTTACATACATGCAGGCAATACATTCATACACATAAAAAATAATAACTAATAATAATAAACAACTGTCCATAACTTCAGCACTCAAGGATCCAATGCTTTCTCCTGACCTCCACAGGCACCAGGCACGCATGTGCTGCACATGCAAAAATGCAGACAAAACATTCATACACATAAAAATAAAATTAAAATTTTTAAATAAAAAATATGCCTGTCAGGTATTAATATGGCACATAATAAAAAGGTACTTAATAAACCTGCATTTCACTCCTTTGCTTTCATTTCCAAAGAAAATGTTTGGCAGAGTGTTAACTAAGCAAAGATGGAGTTTAGATGCTTTTATTCTGGCACAGATGGGATCCCATTGCCTCTGCTGAAAACTGCTGTCTTGTGGAGTTCCAGAAGCAGCAAAGAATACGCTCCTCACACGTCCAGTCCTGCTATACCCCACATCCCAGCGGATTTCAGACGGATGCTTGGCTTGGGTAGAATCTCAAAGTTCTTCCACAAAGCCACTGAACCCAAGGCCATGCATGCTCCCCAAGCACAGAAGATCCCAGAAAACGCCACGTCTGAAACCATGAAACAAGGGTACAAGGTGAGCTAAAGCAGACGGGTTTTTCAAGGCTGCTGGAAAGGACTTGCCATCTCAAACCTTCTCCTGGACCTTCCCCCACAGCATGGGAAGTTTGTGTCAGGCAGAGGGTGCAGAGAGTGTTTTGAAGAAGTGAGTCTTTGGGAGCAAAAGTTACTACAAGCTTGAGTGACCTGGATATGAACCCATCCAATAAATGTCCTGGTCTACAGTGGGGACAGACTGCCTCTTAGCAGCTATTAGTTAATGTTTCTTATATCCCAATAGCATCAGTCCTCCTTTCTGAGCTACCCCTGTCTTCTCAGACTCAGTTGGATGAATTTCTGTGGTTGGCAATGCTTGTGTGTCTTGTCACTGGTGGTGACCAGAAGGAGGTCATCCAGCTATGACTCTGCTGAGAGAAAAAGCAACAACTAGCAACTCCGCATGTGGACCCCCTCCTGCTCACTCTCTCGTGTCTCTTTCCTTGGCTGACTTTAATTTGTATCCTTTGCTATAATTAAGCTTTAATAATGAGTATAATACTTTCTTGAGTTCTATGAGCATTCTAGTGAATGCTTTAACCTAAGAATAGTAAGGAAAGCCCCCAAATTTGCAACCAGCTGCCCTGAAGTAAGGATGATCATAGGTCATGGGGTTCACCAAATGTGCAGTTGATCCCAGAAATGAGGACATTGTTGAGGACGGTTACCTCACACCATACAGCTAGCTAGACTCCATGCAAAAGCTGAGGAAAGCAGTTCTCTAGGGCACCAGCTAAAAGCCTGAAGAGATGATGCTATAGGCAGTTAAGGTGCCGATCAACAGAACAAAATAAGCAAAGTATGGTTCGTTCTCATCATAATGCAAGAGAGAGGAGACGAGGAGGCTGTGGGGCAGAGAGAGACTGGCTATTGTCCAGATGTAGGAAGACAAAGGTTTGACCCAAGAAAAGAAAAAGAAAGGTATAAATAATATCGGTAGCACACATACACCAAATATCACAAGTAGTCTTTATGCTTCTAACCCACAAAGCAATGCCAGGCGATGGCCAACATTACCACACTTGTTTTGCAGATTAAAAAGAGTTGAAGTAAGGAAAGATTGATGAATTTGCCCAAAACAGTCAACAGGAAAGCGGCATAGCTGAGATTTGAACCCAGCTAGAGTCTGACAGCAGAGCCTATCTGATTCAACCACACTCAGCAAAAAGAGCAACAGGATTTACTGACCATCCAGATATCGGAGGAAAAGGCCAGGAAAAGTCAAGGACAACTTGAAGCTTTTGTATATTGATAAACAGAAAGGTATAGATGTCACCAAAGCCCAATTCTGTCTCTCCATGAGTAAGAAGAACATGAGCCCAAGAGATTTGGGCACAGGCCCAAATCTGTCACTCAAAGGGCACTGGTTGAGTCACTCAACTTGCCTGGGCCTCAGGCTCCTCGTGGTCTAAGTAAATCTCTAGACTTCCTGCTAGCCACAAGAGCCAGCCTAATAAGCAGTAGGTGGTCACAACTGGAAAGAGAAAGATTTTTCTTCAGTGGTGTAGCACTGGTGAGCTGCCCATGCTTCTGCAAATAGCCCTCACCCGTACTCCTTCCTGTAGCAGCCCTGAGGAAATGCATTCGTTCACTCACACACGACATGGAAGTATTAAAGAAGAGGGACTATTTGGGAAGAGGTAGGGATGAGAGCAGGGATGAGAGGGATGTCAATATGATCAAAATACACTGATAGACATATGAAAGTACTGTAGTGAAACATTGCATTGAGCTATGTATAATTAATATATACGAATAAAAAAAACTTAAACCACACACGCACGTACACACACACACACACACAAGAACAACACGAGCTTTATTTATTTATGTACTTTGAAACAAGTTCTTGTTATGTAGTCCTGGATGACCTGAAACTCACTATGTAGACCAGGCTAGCCTCTAACTCACAGTGATCCACCTGCCTCTGCCTCCTAGTGCTATTAATAAAGGTGTGCTACCACCCCTGGTCAGCATGAGCTCTGGAGTCTGAAGCTCTGAGGCCTGGCTTTGCATTTCCCAGCTGGGTGACCTGGAGCAAAGAACTGAGCCTTGGCACTCTCACCTGGGAGATGGGGGTTATGATAATATCAGGGTCATTGGAACGTTGAGAGGACACCTCCTATAATCAGTTGTATAGCAGGCCCTCTGCAGGATGCCTAGCCTGTGACTCAGTATCTGAGACACCATGGCTCTAGCATAAGAATTTGTTGTCCTGGCCAGGTGTGGCACACGTCTTTAGTCCCAACACTTGGGAGGCAGTGGCAGGCAGATCTCTGTGAGTTCAAGACCAGCCTGGTCTACATAGTGAGTTCAAGGCCAGCTGGGGCTACAGGGTACCCTGTCTCAAAAAAGAACTCCCCCATAAAAGAACTGGTTGTCCTGAAACCCTGTTCCATACTCAGAGGCCATTCTTTAGTGATGCATAGTTAATTTTTTTAAACTTTATACTTTTTTATGTATATGTGTATTTTGCCTACATGTACATAAGTGCACCATGTGTGTACAGTGCCCACAGAAGACAGTGTCACATCCTCTGGAACTGGGATTAAGCACAGTTGTTAGCCACCTTGTGGGTGCTGGGAACCGAACCTGGGTCCTCTAGAGCTATCTCTCCAGCCCCAACACAGTTAATGTTGTAATACTTGTTAATAACACTATAAGAGGAGCTGCTATCTTAGCTACCCTTGATGTGGGCATTTTGTGCACTGTACTGTGAAGCCCATTGTTGTCTGTGGGAAGGCAGAAAGTAAACAACAGTTCAGACTAACACAGAGCCAGACTGTACTGCAGCAACCAAACAGCACTAAACGATGTGGGCCAGCATCACCTCAGACATTGAGCTGCACACAAGTTAATAAAACTCACTGTCATAAAGCCTAATGCAGTAAAGCCTTGGTTGCAATCAAGTCTTAGATGCCTAAGTATTTAATCCATTTTTTATCAACTCCAAGCAAAATCTACTTCAAATTCAGCTGAAGGATTATTTAAGCTTCCAGTTTTCAGCCCTTCAACGGTGGCCATCAGAGACAGCATCACAGCCCTCAGCCACAGTCCTGTGTAATCAGCCTGCCCTTGTGAATATAGAAATCCTTTAAGTCCAGGGATTACTGAAAATCTGAATCCCTGCTTACTGTGTGTTTAGTGCCTTCTTTACTCATAACTGTGAGATCTGTTAAGAGTTATCTTTTCTGGGAGCACATTTGGCTCTAAACATCCCCAAAGGTTCTGAATTAGAGGCACAGGGAAGAAAGTCCAAAGACAGATCAAACTGACATACAAGGAAAATGCCATTTAATTGCATCGATGTGTACGATGACAACTTGACTTTCATAATGCAGTGTTTTCCAGCAAGGAAGCCCAAAGTATTGATTGAGCACAACAGTTCATAAATGCCAACTTCACAGTGCCATGTATTTGGTGAGGAATAGAGAGCTATAGAGATGCATGCAGTACTGGCCTGAGCAGGGAGTCCAGTGGTGAAGAAATGGGAGCACCACCGCTCCTTCTCGATGGCGTTTATTGGTCTTGGTGCTCCTGCTTATTCCCGCATGAGGCTGTGCGCTTCCCGGAGATAAAGTTCTGTCTCTCGCGTTCACTCTCATAAGCTCCAGAGCTCTAATGCCAACCCAGTGTCTGGCACGCACGCGGTTCTCAATAATTGTGTATTGGAAGACTGAACTGTAAATATTTATTTTCTAAAGATATTTTCGGTTTGTCTTATGGTCCCTCTCAATTTAAAAAGTGAGGGGATAGTCCTAGGGAGATGGTTTAGTGGGTAGACTGTTTGATGTACAATCATGAGGAACTGAGTTTGATACCCAGCACCCACATCAAAAGACAGTACCTATAATCCCAGCACTTGGGAAGCAGTGACAGGAGGATCCCTGGGCTTGCTGCTCAGCTAGTCTATCTGAACCAGTGGGCTCCAGGTTCAATGAAGGATCCTGTCTCATAAGATAAGGTGGCGGAGGCAGCTCTGTGAGTTCAAGGCCAGCTTGGTCTATATAGCAAGTTCCAGGCTAGCCAAGACGACATAGTATGACCCTGTCTCATAATAATGATAATAATAGGGAGAGAGATTGTGGAAGACACCCAGTGCCAGCCTCTGTCCTCCACACACACTCAGGTACACACATACACTCATACACTCACGTGCGTGCATGCACGCACACACACACACACACACACACACACACAAACATGCATACACATATATCCACATAAAATATAGAATCTAATTCATATCGATATAATAATTTTATGTAATTGTTATTCCATGTTTGCTGATCACCTCCTCTCTTCACTGGCTATGAGGAAAGAAAACATGCCAACATGAGTGAATGGAGCACTCCAGTTGTGCAGGTAACTCAGGGTACTTACATGAATAAGTGAGAAAGTCATTGTGCTAAGTAACCAAGGATCTGCCCACAAAAGTAAGACTATAGAATGACTTTGTTTCTCTTATGACTGGCATGCCTGTGGACCTAGCTAGGACTAAAGGCTGAGGCAGAAAGATTGCTTGAGCCACAAGCTACAGACACCCCTGGGAAACATATGAAGAAAGAGGGGGAAGGAGGGGAAGGAGGAAAAGACTAGGAGGCGCTGGAGGAACAGAGCTAAGAAAAGCCGTTAGCATGATAGAGGCTGCTAAGGTTGGCTTTTTAGGAGCTTACCCCTTGGGAGAATTAGAATTTTTCTATAAATGATTAGCTTCATTTCCAACCTCCTTCTCCCTAGAATTTAGCATTGTGCGTGCCTAAGAGGTCACTCACACACATCTCCCCTTGGTAGACGTCAGAATGATCCATAGTTTCTTCACAGGTGGTGTAGATGTGTTCAGAAAGTCTCCTCCCTGTCACACTGCTGGCCCTGGAGAGCTAAGGGAAGTTTACGATATCGCTGGGAAGGAAAATGAGGTAGAAAAAAAGTGCAGCCAGCAAAACAATCAGCAAGACCGAACTGAGCAACGGAGCCACCTTGTTCAGCACAATATCTGTTACACTCTCCAAAATCTTGAGCCAGGGAAAACGGACAGTGACAGCTAGTTAATCACTTTAGAAAAGTCTCGGTTGTTTGTGATTAGCTGAGTTGGGTTTTGTTTTGGTTCAGGTCTAGGTTTCCTTGGGGTCGGGGGGGTTGTTTTTACTTGTTATTTCGCTTCATTTTAGATTGTGCTGATATAGTCAAAGCTGGAGCTGCTTGTTGAAAGAGAATCCCATCCATAACATCTGGACTGTCACTATTGCTGTGAATCAAATGAAAGAGTTTACAGAATGGGAGCGTCTCGCTGGAGGCAGCCGTGCTAAGCTCATTTTCAGAGGTCTAAGTGGAGCAGGTTAACTTGCGTGCCCTGCGTCCTATCGACTTCCGTGAAATGAAATGCTTTCATTTCTGAGGTGCAGTACACACCCAACTATGCTGCAAACAGGCTGTTCTACCTCTCCCCACATCACCCCTGAAGAGAATCCCCATCTTGACTTGGCATGACTCTGGTCCTGCCTTTCACCTCTGCTCCACTTTCTCCATCCACAGGGAAGAACCCTGGATCCCTAGCTAGACACTGATAACTTTGAGTACCTACAGCAAATGCCAACTCCCTGTTGTTTTAGCCTTACAGCTTATAACTTTAATTTATAAATTTTTCTTTGAACTTTCAAAACATGCCCATAGGCAAGGAGACCTTGGTTCTGCCTCACTGCAGATGTAGCCATTGTCTCCTTTATTATGGATGGATAATACCTGGTCTTTTTGCTACCCATTTTAAAACACATTCCTTAAGGTGAAATATACCTCTCGAAAGCAATTTCCTGCTGGTTTTGGCTATACTGAATGCTTTTTAGCTCTAAGAAAATGATTTACGTTTAAAAAACAAAAATGAAAGGATGGGGGTGGAGGGACTTAAGTAAATCACAGTACATAATACTCAATTAACAGGAGTCTAAGTGGTGCACTTGATGCCTGCATTTTCTCCTGCTCCTTACCAATTCCTTCCTAAGAGGTTTGCCCAAATTGTATAGCACAATTGCTCCATCTCTCTGTGTTTTGATTTGAAATCCTAACTCCAGTTCCATCAATTTACTGGAAAAAGATGGACTCACGTTTGTAACTGTGAGCTTGGCGAAGCTGGCCTTGTCTGAGGTAAGTCCTCAGCAAGTTGTTAGTTATGCCCAGGGAAACGAATCCACAGGGCCCACTCTTCCACATGTCACTGTTGGCGGTCCACATTATTCTGGCCTCAAAACTCAGTAAATATTGTTGGCCTTTAGGGATTTGTGCCAAGCCAAAACATGTTTCCCTAACTTTCCTCCCCTGGAGCCACTGTTGAGACGAGGTCAAGAGTGAATCGACAAGGGGAGTTGATTGGAAAATGGCACAGGCCCCAGCTTTCCTGACTCAGCACTTGGGTGAAACTGATGCTTCTTCTCACTTGAGCCACTCTTTGTGGGGACCCCAACCTCTCCAGGTGAGTTCCTACCCTGCAGGAACTGGCAGTTTAGCTGGCACAGCTGTTGGTACAGGAGCTCCCCACAATCTTCATTTGGGGGAAGCCTTTTGTTCCCCAAGAAACGGCCATTACCTCCTTCATAGGTGGTTCATGAACAGTTTTGCCCTGTCCTTCTCTAGTCTTGGAGACTAAAAGTCAACTTGAATCTCTAGGCTGTTGGAAAAAGCAAATCAATTAAGATCTTCATTCTGACTCCAGGGTAAAAACAGAGTGATTTACTGGGCACATTTAGTGCTCATTCTGCTTGTAGGAAGCTTGGGACCCCCCTGGAGGAATAAGAGGATGAATATTTATTGGAGTCTAATAATAGTGGGAAAATCGGATTTTGTATTTTCTTAGTGAAAGAAATTGGGTGATATTTTTATAGTTCCCTCAGGAATCTCTACCTCAATAGCCACTTCTAATATACATATTCATAATCTACCCTGGGAATATGCTAAATATTTATAAATGTAGTATGATTTGGCTATATTGCCACTTTTTCTATGTGTTGTTAATTGAAGAATGCAAAAATGTGGTCAGGTTTACAGCCAGTATTTCTGGAATAGCTACCCTGTCCCAGGCACTGAGCTAAGCACTGCAGGGCAGAAGCAAGATTCAGTTTCCCCACACAAGCATGTGGTATAGTAGATCAGGATCAGTGTACAGAATCAATCGTTTGTTCGCATGGTAGGACAGGAAGGCCTGGTTTGCCGTGGTCCAGAAAAGACTGAGGAACACGGAAACTATTATTGCCATGTGTCCGCCAAAGTTGTGTCTTCCACTTCGGAGAGCTTTGGAAAGTTCTACCAAAAGGAAAAAGAGACCTCTGCCATGCTTACAAAGTGGTGTTCATGGAAATGTTGGGGTGTCCTATCGGGATTCTTAGTCTGGTTAATAAAAGAATTTAAGAACAGACTCATCAGGAAGCCCAAGAACAACTTAGGGTATAAGAGGAAAAACCACAATGTAGACAAGCTATAGATCCCACCACTGCCCAGAGGACGGGGATGGAGGAAGATAAGGGAGAAAACCGTGGCTTTTGAGTTAGGCATGGAGGTTTGGCAAGCAGCCACATGGCGAAAAGCAGCTAGCTTCAAAGAAAGAGTGAAGAAGCAAGTCCAAAGTACCAGAGAAAACATGCTCCGGCTCCAGCCGGCATACGAAAGAAAGGGACAGGAAAAAGGACAAAGGAAACGTTTTCTGAAAACAGAAAAGCAGGCACACCTGACAGCCCCATGGCAGCTCCACAGCACTGCAGAGAGACAGGGATGCTGGGAAGGAAAAGCCATTCTCTCATTAAGGGAATAATTATTCCTCTTTTCTTTTTAGCATGACATTGGGTGAATCCACCTTCCTGGGGGCTGGTCTTTTCACCAGGTAATTAACCAGCCCAACTACATTGATTCTTATGGGGGTTTTTGGGGGGGGCAGGAGAGTTAAATATTTTATTTATTTTCAGTTTTTATGTGCATGAGTGTTTTGCCCACATGGATGCAAGTGCACCACATGGGAGCACTGCCCACAAAGGCCAGATGAGGACATCAGATCCCATGGAACTCCAGTTACAGGGGTTGGTAGCTGCCATGTGGGTGCTGGGAACCAAACCAGGGTCCTCTGCAAGAGCAACAAGTGCTCCTAACAGCCGATCCATCTCTCCAGCCCCACCGCCTATATTTTAAATGGCTTCGGATGTTTAGTCTCTACCCATGGCCAAAGATAAATGCCATTCTTTTGACCAGAAGGAACTAGCTTTCCCTAATGAGCCAAAACAGAGCCCTGATCAAGGCTACTGTAACAGTGGGATAGGCAAAAACTCCAAAGATTTATGAAAGTGAGCCACTTGGATTATCTTGCTTTTTCATTCTTGACCTGAATTTGAGAATAGGAATGAAAGCATGGACTTTCTTCTAGAAAATGCATGTATGGACCCTATCTTACATATAATTTCAAGAATTCATAGACCACCTGAAACACATACATCGTCCTTCTAGAGCAAAACACTTAAATAAGCAGACAAAAGAACCAGCAGTGATAGTCAAAGCAAACACCAATACTTAGGAATAAAATGTCATTTAGGGAGAATTAAGCAGTAAAGAGACATTGAAGGAAACTGGCATTGTCAGAATTGAGTTGGACTGTCAGGGCTAGCCATCCATGGCAGCTCTCTGGGTTGATAGCATATCCATGCAGATGCAACTGAATAGCTACTCCTATTAAAAACCAGGCACTAGGACTGGGGGTGTAGCTCAGTGGTAGTGTATTTGTCTAACAGAATGAGATCCTGGGTTCAGTCCCAATGAAGAGAGGGAAAAAAAGACACTAAGTTCCTTTGATTCATTAACTCGATTTTGATGCCAGCTTTGTCAGGGTTATTTTCCTGTCTGCAAAGATAGATGATAGATAGATGATTTATTGATTGATGATAGATAGATAGATAGATAGATAGATAGATAGATAATAGATAGGTGATAGATTAGATAGATAGATAGATGATAGATAGATAGATGATAGATAGATAGATAGATAGATAGATGATAG
>NW_008346082.1:2777181-2789592 GCF_000622305.1 Nannospalax galili | reverse complement strand
TAGATAGATGATAGATAGATAGATAGATAGATGATAGATAGATAGATAGATAGATAGATGATAGATAGATAGATAGATAGATAGATAGATAGATATCTAACTCATAATGATACCACTCCAAAGTTCTTGAGATTTCACATAAATAAAGCAAAGGAAGATAACATATATTTGTAAAATTACATGAAAAATCTAGAACTAAAAGAGAGGCTGAAGGTATAGAGTACATGGTACTCTGGAGAGAGGAGGTGGTGGGTAGAGCAAGCAACCAGTTATTTCCTTTCTGTCGGTCTTTCTTTTCGCTGTTACAGCTCCTAATAAAAAGCCAGTTGACTTCTCCAGCAACAGCCTCATTTCCTATTCTCCTTTGAGAAAAACTTCTTGAAATAGTGATCCATGCTTGCTGTCTCCACTTCCTTTTTCCCTGCTGTCCTGTGAAACACACACCACACTGAGGGACCACAGAGCTCAGCTTGCACTTTCCTTCTCCTTTGAATCCATACTTACTGTCCTGGGGCAGTTCATGCAGTCCTATGGTTTACATATATGATCTATATATTAATGACTCAGGTTTATGCATCCAGCCAAGAACCCCTCCTTCAACTCCAAATTCTTGTATCTAATTGACGTCTCATTCCAATAGCTAATGTCCTTCTCAAAATAGCATGTCTTTAGTTGGTTTTTCTTCCAAAAATTACTTCTCCATAAGTCTTTCTTGGTTAACAGCAACTTTATTCTAACAATAGCTCAGGTCAAAAAATCCAAAAAGCATTTTTAATTTTTTTCTTTTGTTCACATTCTGCATTTAAGAGCTAAAATTAGAGCAAATCCTATAAGATCTACCTCTAAAATAAACCCAATAGTTAGATAAGAGCGATCAATTTCAGGAGGCATATTGTACAGCAAAGCAACCATAGTTGATGATGTTACAGTACTATATTCATTTTTTAATATTTTATTTTATTATTTTTATGTGTATGAGTGTATTGCCTGCATGTGTGTGAGTGTACCAGTGTCATGCAATGCTGCGGAGGTCAGAAGACGGCTTCAGATTCCCCTGGAACTGGAGTCAAGGACGGTTCGTAGCTGCCATGTGAGTGCTGGGAATCGAACCTGGGTCCTCTGCAAAAGCAGTCAGTGCTGAGCCATCTCTCCAGACCTACAGTACTATATTCTTGAAAACAATAAAGGGAGTAGATGCTATGACTTCTCACCACAAAAATGCTAAATATGTGATGACAAAAAATGCTCAATATATTTGTTAACTAGCAAGATTTAACTATTCCGTAAGTATACTACTTTTTACAAAATCATGTTGTAATAAAAACATATGTTACCTGCAAAATTAAATAATAACCTTTTAAGTAAAACCCTTTATCAGTTCACTTCTGTTCTGTCCAAAGAATGATTCATGATAGCTATACTTTCACTGTTGAATGAGTGAACATATCATGTAACAAGCAAAAGTGAAAGAATAAATAGCATGCAGCAGAGAGAGACATCAAACTTGGCACTTACAATATCCAGCAGAAATCTGCTGGGGAAACCCTACTAAAATAGTGCAGATGGGGTTCATGACTGGGATCTTCACAGATAATTTTCTCTACATGGATGGGCTTAACAGTCCCACTGTAGGCATTTTTATGTCTTGGCATAAACAATACTAACCTCTGTTTGAAATGGTTTACCTTCTAACTGTTCTCAAGGGTGCACTGTTTTTAAGAACCCTTAACTGTTTGCTTCTCCTTTCTCCATGTTATGGGGCCAGGGGCCAGCCTGACCCAGGACAGGAAGCTTTGGAGGAAACCTGAAATAAACTTGCTTGAATCTGGGAAAGGGGGGGCCTTCCTCACTCCTGTGGTTGACTCTCAACAAGCACCAACCACACATGACAATTCACCAATATAATTTATATTACAGCTTCTCACTAATTCATTACTCATCTCACTGAAACCAGCATCACCTCTCATAGAGACTTGGCTCTATGGTGTGTTGCTAGAGAACAAATTCAGGGGCCTCACATCTCACACATGGTAGGCAAGTGCTCTACCATTGAGCTACATGCCCACGCTTGAACTTAACCTCTTAACTAGTCACTTTGCCTTCACATGTATCTCTTCTACAGTCTCCAACCTGCAATGAGAAGATTTCTTTTCAAACACAGATCAGATCATATTGTTCCTTTGCTCAGCCCTTCAAGTGCTTCACTGTACTCATAATAAAATCTCAGTCCCTACCCAGGCATCCAAGCACCCAAAGGCTCACCCACGTTTGGCTTGGCTACCTTATTTACTTTATCTTCTACTTCTCTGCCCCATAGGCACCTCAGACATCCCACATATTCCCTACCTGTTTGCTTCCTGCTCTTCTGCCTCTAGACGTCCGTCATTTCATCCAACAACCACACCACAGAAAGCAGCAGCGCCAGTCTCTCTGTTCTAACATGGCTCTATTTTCCTACTAGCTCATATCACGCCTAATATGTATCCACTTTTAGTCTACATTCTTGTCTTCTTCCATTAGATTATGAGCTTCACAAAAGCAGAGACTTCATGTCGTTTAGATTGCTACATTCCCTGCCTAGTGTACTGCAAAGCTCATAGTAACAGCTAGTAAGTATTTGGTCAGTGTCTAAATGAAGGAGACAAAGTGGGATCCAAGTGGAGAAGCTGGACTTGAAAATGGAAGAAGGCATGACTCTTCTTGCAGAACAACAAGGTAGGGGCTGGAGAGATGGCTCAGCAGTTTAAGAGCACTGGCAGTTCCTGCAGAAGATCCGGTTTCAAATCCCAGCACCCATATGACAGCTAACAACCATTCATAACTCCAGTTTGAGGGGATCCAACACCCTCTTCTGTCCTCTGCAGGCATTGCATGACATGGGTGCACTTTCACACAGGCACGCAACACACTCATACACATAAAATGAAAATAAAGCGAGAGAGAGAGAGAGAACAAGGTAGAGATGAAACTTTATTTGGCAAGCTTCAGAGACTAGAAAGCAAAAGAAGTTGGTCAACTTCTAAATTTCATAATTTAGAATCAGCGATTAGGAAGGAGTGATGGGGAAGCAAGAGAGTCCACTAGGAATGAAGAGACAGATTAAAACCAGAGTAAAGAAACTGATAAAGATCAGGCCTGGCCATGATAGCAGTAAGGGACAATATTAAAAGATTTCTAGGCAGCTGGAACTGAGATGATCCAGAAATATGCAAGTCCCTGGGCTGCACCTACACACCTGGATCCCAAGTTATATGGAGATTTGAAATTCCCGGTTTGGAAATCATGGGTGATGGTAGAAGCTGGTGGAAGTGTATTACATAGATGTATGAAAATATCCAAACGGAGCCCATTATTTTGAACATTTAATATACACTAATTAAAAAGGCCTTTTTAAAAAAAAAAAGTGAAAAGCTTGCTGACGATAGAACTGTTAATACTCAAAGTGGCCACGAAGGATGCAAAACACTAAAAAGACTGAGAGGCAAGCCACTGAGCAGTAGGAGGCAAGCCAGGAGAGAGACCTGAAATTTCCAAAAGGTGAGTTCCACAGCGTCAGGTGTGGGAAAGAGGTCAAAAGGAGAAGAAACAATTACATCAGTTGGTTAATAAAGAATTATGGTTCGGGCAAGAAGTGCGCTACCAGGTGTTTACTGCCTTGACTGCATTAAAACAATGCTTAGTTGACATATTAAATTCCAAATCAGTCGTTTTCCAAGCTGGCAAAACATGAGTTTCCACTAATGAGCTTTTAAAATATCAGTGTTTGGATCTTCTTCTCAAATAATGATCAAGGGATGTCTTTAGAGGTGGGGCCCAGGCACTAGTTTATCATCAAACCCCAAAGTGGGTGCCAATGCACAGCCAAGACTGAGAGGTTCTGGGGAAGCTGGACTCCCTACAACCACCACACAGGGAGCTCCCATACCCAGGACATACTAAGCAGTCCCAGTGAGGAACCAGAAGATAGCCATATCCCTGGCAGGGAGTCAAATAAAGAAATGGCCACTGACAAGTAACAAAGATGGCAAACAAATGCCCAACTTCTTCATCAAAGATGTGGGGCTCTTCCTCCTGCCAACAGGGCCTTTCTTCCGGCTGACCAGTCCAGACCAGTTTAGGTAAGTCCAAGGCCAAATCTGGACAAGGCCTGTCTCAGAGCTGAGAATCTATCAGCCCCCTCTTCTTTAAGTTGAACAATCCAAAATTAGGGGAACGAGACCTGCCCTATACACCCAAACACTTAAAAGACCCAAGCCCTCCTCAAGGCTTTGGATTTGGGCTTCTGAACCCCCTCCCCACTGTGGGGAATCTTTCTGTGTGCTCTGCTGTGTGGATGTGTTTCTTTACCTTTTAAAAAACATTTTTATTGATTCTTTGATAATTCCATGTAATGTATTTTGATTATATTCCGACCCCTCTCCCCATCTCCTCTCAGATCCACCCCCACCTTACTACCCTTCCTGACTTCATGTCCTCTATTATTTTTAAAGGTCTCTCATGTATGATTTCTGTCCCTCAAATGCTTTCGGGTGTGGATCCATCCCCTGGAGCCTGGTTAACCTACCAAGCATCACATCCTTAAAGAAAACCAAGTCCCCCTTTCCCTGCAGCTATCAATTGCCACAGTTCTTCACCTAAGGCTTCTTACCCACTGTTCCATTCATGCTGTTTTTGTCTGGCTTAGGTTTACACAGGTCTTGTGCATGTGTCACAAGCACTGTGGGTTCATATGTGCAACTACCCTGTTGTGTCCAGGCAAGTTTCCTCATATTCATCCACCACCTATAGTTCTTACAATCTTTCCACCCCCTCTTCTTCAATGATCTCTGAACCTTGGGAGAAGGATGTGGTATAGGTATCCCATTTAGGGCTGAGCACTCCACATTCTCTCATTCTCTGCACATTGACTAGTTGCAGGTCTCTGTGCTAATCACCATCTACTGCAAGAAGCATCTCTAGTGAAAGTTGAGAGATGTACTAATCTATGGGTAGTACAATAAGTTATTAGGAGTCAGTTTACTACTATGTGTATTTAGCAGAATAGTAGCAATAGATTCTCCCCTACTACCTGTGACCTGTCAAGACACAGGTTCTTCACTCTGATAACAGTGGTAGGTATGGTCTCCACCTTGTGAAGTAGGCCTTAAATCCAATCAGAAAGTAGTTGGTAACTCCCATGACTTTCATGCCACTATTGCACCAATGGCATACCTTGCCAAGCCAGTTGATATTGGAGCTTGCAGGGTTCATAACTGAGGAAGGTTGATGATTACTTTTCTCTTCTGGAAGCATGCATAGCACCTTCCAGCAGCTAGCCAGGAGAGATGAATATTCAAAGGCAGTACCACCTTGATTTCTCAATGTTTGTTCTATGATTCAGGTATGTAGCATCATTAGCGGTAGGGTCTTCCTGTCAAGTTCTAAAGAGTAACCAATAGCAATGGCAGTAGACAATTTCTTCTTCATTTGTAACAAAGTCTGTTGCTTGTTGCTGCTTGCTATGTCTGAGATTCTTCCTGGCTTTTAAATCTTTAATTGACAAAGAAAACAAACCCAATCAAGACACTTAGATGGTAACACTAGCCCACCCAATAGGGCTGTGAATCAGGCTAGAGGACAGAAAGCTTTATTCCTGGAGCTAATGGAACATATTGAGGTGCTGGTGCACCTTGCCCAGGTGCCTCAGCCTGGATCCAACAACCATTCCTCTGCCAGGTATCTATGCCTTGGTTTAACAGATCATTAAAACAAACACCTAGTCTATTCACTTGTTTTTAAAAAACAGTAATCGTGATTGATCTCTTTATATCAAGCACTTACAAAGAGTGTCACAATCACTTATTTATTAAGAATGTTTCTATGAAGTAGATACTGTTTTTAATCCCAACTTCATGGAGTAAAGAAAATAAGGCTCATTTGTTTTTTTCCTTTTTGGTCTTTTTGAGACAGGGTCTCCCTGTAACCCCAGCTGTCCTGGAACTCACAGAGATCCACCTGCCTCTCCCTCCCTAGTACTGGGATTAAAGGTGTGCGCCACCACACCCAGCAAGACTCATTTTTTAAAAGTCTATCAAGTCTAATCTGTGTTTCCTAAACACTCTTGGGCATAGGTCAAGAGTGTTCCCTTGGAGTCCGGTCAGCCTACCAGGCATCACACCTGTGGCACTAAATTTTCTTCCCCTTTCCCTTCTTGGGAGGCTTGCATGGGTACTCTCCGAGGCCCCAGGGCTCACAGACTAACATAAGACATTTTTAGTCTGGGTTTATGACATTCCGGAGGGAGTGACTTACAAAGAAATGGCTTCTCAGGACCCATGCATCATTCAAGGCCCCACCCGCAATATCCATTAGTGTTCACATGCTGCGCCCATGGTCTTAAGTGTCCCATCGTGTGTCCATACCCCGTGGGATGCAGCAGTTTGCCCTGGCAACCCCACGCATGCTTTCTCTGGTCCAATCTCACCACCACGCTGCTCACTCTCCATAGCTCGGTCTCCTGGCAGCTCCACCCCTCTTCCCAGGGTGCTCCCCGTCTGGCCCCTGGCTGGCTTACTCTTTTCGGAGGAATGAGTAATGTTCGGGCTACAACACCAGAAAGGAAAACTGATTCTCCTTCTCCAGGATCTATCAATTGCTTATGGAGCTTCCTGCTCACCTTCCCATCCATGCTGGACCCCTTTCTCAGGTCTTCACAGGTTTTCTGCATGCTGTCATAAGTGCTGTGAGTTCATATGTGCAACTACCCTGTGGTGTCCAGACAACAGTTTTCTTGTATTCATCTGCAACCTCAGGCTCTTACAATCTTACTGCTCCCTCTTCCACAATGATCCTTGAGCCTTGGGAGAAGAGGGTGCAATATAGGTGTCCCATTTAAGGGTTGAGCATTCCACAGTCTCAAATAATTATAGAAGTTGTGAAGAGGATAGTAAGGTAAGTGTGGAGAAGCTACAGGAGGTCTGAATACGATCAAATTACATTGTATGAAATTAGCCAATCAATAAAATTTTTTTTTTCCTTTTTGAGGCAGGGTCTCCCTATAGCCCCGGCTGGCCTGAGCTTTACTATGTAGACCAGGCTGCTCCTGAACTCACAGAGATCCACCTGCCTCTACTTCCCAAGAGCTGGGATTAAAGAAGTGTGCCACCACACCTGGCAATAAAAATATTTCTTAAACTGCCACTCCCGCCACATGTACCTCCTGATGCATTTCAAAAAAAGAAAAAAAGAAAATGAGGTTCACGAAGTGACTCACTTAAGGATGGTAAAGCTGGAGAGGGCAGTGCTGGCCCCTAATCTAGTTCTGGCTCCCTCTAATACCCAAGCTGTGAGCCTGCCTGCCTGCCATAGCCATTCTGCGCTTTACCTGTTCCACTCCACTGCTGGGGCTGGAGTTGTCTACCTGCCTGATACACCTGCTGCAGCTCTAAGAAGGGCCCTTTCCCAGTTCCCTCTGCCTCCCCAATCTGGACACTGCCTCACAAGACTCACACACAAATCCAAGACCCAGTGCTGACGTTATGCCCGTCCCTTGGTGTTACCAAGGATAAAGATTGTTCTTCTACCTTTGATGCCCAGCGATTTATAGTAAAAGGGGCTGACTTACCAAAATCCTACCATGTATGGCCTATAAGCATCCACAAAAGCAAAACACGTGCTTTAGAACCAAAGATTCAAAATTCACATTTCTATAACATCAGCAATTAGCTATCAGAGAAAGAGGTTGCATAGAAATGCAAGAACTACCCAAATCAGCCTAGATTATTAGTGTCATATTGTAACACGGCACTAATTATTATAGAGCAGGTGGTCAGGTTTTTTTGTTTTCATACATTAGGTCTTGGAGCTAGGAGTACAGTTCAGTAGTAAAGTGTTTGCCCAGCATGCCCAAAGTTCTCAGTCCAATCCAGTACTTCAAAATAAAACAAAATTTAAGGGTTGGGAATTTAGCTCAGTGGTAGACCACTTGCCTAAGAAGCACAAGGCTTTGAGTTTGGTGCCCAGCACTGGCAAGGGGTGGGGAGCCAGGGGAACTAGCAGGCATCAGGGTTCCTGTTCATGCATTAAGTCCTAGGTCTTTTCTACCACAGTCCTTCCAGGTGCTTGCTGTGCTACTCCATCTCCACCTTCACCACAAAGAGAAACTACTTAACACACTGCTTTGCTCTCTGTGTACTAATTTGTGGCTCTTTGAAAGCTCCTAGCCCACAGAGCAACTTCAAAGGCGGTTTCTGAGATATAATGGTAACACCATCCCCCAGGGATCCAACAACCCAGCCAGCTGAAAGTTCCTTATCAGGGTGCACCACTGAGTCCTGTCCTTAATGTTCCCCAAAATCCACATCTGAATGAGTGATCTGAACTGGCTACTTGAGTACAGTTAGTGAGGACTGGGAAGTCACCCAGGCTTACCCAAGACATCATCATGTCCACCACTCTAATTTCTTGAGATTCATCTCACATGAAAGAGGCTTTACCTGTTCAAATGCAGGTCTTTCCGATGGGTGGTTTTGCCTGCAGCTCTTAATCAACAGCAATGATCAAAAATAACAATCGTGCACTGATTTACTGGTGTTCTCAATAGAAATGCAGAACTGAGCAAAATCATCCAGTTTCAGGCTTGTCTTTTTAACCCTATCCTTGCCAGCCATGAAGAGTTGATTGAGCATTACTTCCAGGAGCCTGAGATATTAAATCAATATGTAATTTTTGCTCGTGTTACAAAGTTTGATAATAAAATCCAATTTGATGCAATATTAAGAGGAATATCCCCTGATTCTGATTTGCTGCCTGTGTCTGCCTACTTAGACTTATTGGTATAGGATCTTTTTTACTTTAAAGACAAAGAGAGTAAGGCCCAGAGGATGCCAGGGGCCTGGGGATAGAGGATGACAGGGCAATTAGTGCACAGCTGGTGCTAGATCAGAAAGTCACGTGGCATCACCGGTCGGTCTTTTCTACCACTTTCCCATCAATTGTACTTCACCATTCCAAGGATACAGCTCTCATTTTGTATTTTAGTACAGTGGATCCTATCCGTTCCACAAATTGCCACAAGCCTACACGCATGTCTAAATTTCTTAATACAGTAGCCTTATCTGCAGGTGGGGCACAGTGCATATGGACATGCTTGCTTTGTTCTATCATCAGAGTGAGTCACTTTTATGACACCAGAGCTCTCTGGTAATGCTGGCCTCACATCCCATGATTCTATCATGGCTCTTCTCTGCTCTTTTCTATTTTCTATATGCTTTATCTTTATCTACCACTACATCACAGAACTATAGTGATGGCCTTCAAATTTCTACCTGGTTGGAGCCTCTTCTTAAGTTCCCGATGCACATTCCCAGTGCCTACTGAACCATTTCCACATCAAAATGGATTCCAAAGGTGATGCCAGCTTCAAAGTTGGCACTCATCACATGCCCATTCCTTCTTCAGCCCCTTACCTCTGCATTTCCTGAGGATAAAGGGACAATGACCTGAATTTTCCCTGTAATCAGTTCCTCAAAGGGAGACACAGGAAACCTCAGAGTGAGACTCTCATTTCTGGAGGAGAGAAGGGGGCACGTGAGGAAAAATGGTAACAGTTATTTATAAATAATTAAAACAGAAGCATGTGCCTTGCTTCGCCACTGCAAACGTGATTTAATCTCTCTGAAAACTACTAAAACCTCCATGGTCTTAATTACTCATTCAATTTACATTTATTGAGCACCTACCATAGGCCAATCATGTTTAGGTACCTAGAGAAAAAAAAAAAATTAAGCTCCTGTCCTTGAGGGATTACAGTGCAGAAAAGGAAGATGGCCCCCGGTCCACCAAGTGCTTTAGTAATAAGACAACAGAAGAAAGGCAAATGCGTCTGTATCCAGATGTACCACGGACTCTAAGCCAAGTGAAGAAAGCCCAGCACCACGTCGGGGTCGGGGGAGAGGGGACAGGAGGAGAAGTCAAGTCAGTGAACTGGACATCCCAATCTGACGCACTGGTGGAACTGGAATACTAGAGGGAATTTCCTAGAAAAATAGGAGATGGAGTTCAAAGACTGAAATGTCGACCCTGACATTGTAAAGGGAATAAAGCGACAGGGATAACACTATCTCTGGTGTGATAGAGAAATGAGTGGCTGAGGCAGCATGAAGGATAGGACCGTGGGAGAAGATGCGCTCAAAGAACTGATGGACCAAGCATTGGGTACATTTTTCCTTATGGGCAGTGAGATAATCCAAAATTGCAATGAGAGTGATGAGAGAGAAAGAGAGACAGAGAGCCCAGGGCTGAATCTACATCCTTCCACCAAAGGATGAACAGGAGAAGAAGCAAGAGTTGTGAACAGGTCTCTTCATCTCTGTAGTTCTCATCAGCCACATCTGAAAATGAAATACACAAACAAATTATCAGTTAAGGTGACATTCAGCTCAAGTTTAGCTTCCTGTGCCTCTAAAGGGAAAAGCTGAGGTGGCTGACTTAGTCTCTGGGCCTCCCCTTGACAGGCAGAGAATCAGATTAGCAAACATACTAGTTCATCTGTTAAAGAGCATTTAGAATTACAGAGTTGCCCCCTGTGCCCCATGAGAGCCATTGTGGAGCCTTTCCTAAGTGTCTTAATTAACCAGAAAATTCAGTTCTGTCACCCAGAGCTGTCTATTCGTTCTCTTATGTTCCTTCCACTGTTCAAGGGCTAACAATGCTCCTTTCTCATCAAGCGTGACTTCTTCAATGTGGCACTTAAGATTCTCCACCAGGGTCCCTTTGTTCTGTTGGAGAGCACTGGTGATGAATGCAAAGACTCACAACGCTAAGCTGCTTCTTACTCCTCTCTGCCCCATAAACTCCAATTTCCCATACTCAGCCAGTCCTGTGCAGGGCAGTGATGTCAGCCTAGTCTCTAGGTTCTTTTCTTCATCAGGTAAAAAAATTACAAGGCAAGAAGTTTGCAGTGACAGCACACAGCCAAGCATTATTGAAGCAGAAATAACAGTCCATGTGGCAAAGAGACAGACACCCTGCAAAAGGACCAACTTTAGCCAAGAACCCAGAAGTCGGCCATTTTAGATGCAAGTGAGAGTAACTGGAACACAGCTGAATCTATTCTGAGCCTTCCTCCCCTGTCTGGGCACTGTCTTGGGCCTCCTCCCCTGTCTGGGGCCTCTTCCCCTCCTCCTCCTCCTCCTCCTCCTCCTCCTCCTCCTCCTCCTAACTCAGATCTCCTATTCACCTTCACAAAAATATAGTTACTGTTCCATATAGAAATGATCTCACTCACCTGTGCTTGTCAGATACTGAAGAAAAAATGGAGGATATTATGAGCCAATCCTAAGGAAGGGTGGTAGAATTCTTTTACTTTGTTTTCAGTCTCTGTGGGACCATACTCAAATTGCAAAGAGCTATTGAAAATTAATTTGTGTAGGCTTCTTAAAACTCCATAATTGGGGAAAATGGAACTGGTATAGAAACCCAAATAGTGTGCCTATTGGCATAAAGTAAGTACTCCATTACAGTCAAAATTTCCTAATTTCTCAGATTTGAGAATTAGCCAGATTTTCTCATTATAGTCTTTCATCACTCCTCTGTTCTTCCCTTTGTTTGCTTAAAAAGCAACAAAAATGGATCTCAGCAGACCGCCAGAGAGTGCTGAGTTCTGGCCTCCTTCTGACAGGGAGCCTGAGAATGCAGACTGCCTGAGAGCCGCTATATCCTGCCTCCACATGGTGGTGAGCTTCCCCTAATTGTGCCATACCCATCACCTTACCTGGGATTTTGTGAGACCCCTCCCAGGGCCCCAAGGCAGATCTCGCTTTGGTAGGCTAAGGCTGAGATCCTAGCAGACAGCCTGAGAGGGTGGGTTCAGACCTCCATCTGGTGTAGAAGCTCTGATCTCAGCAGACTACCAGAGTGCTGAGTTCTGGTCTCCCTCTGGTTCCACTTAGGGAACTTCCCAATTTTTTCCCTGAGTTCCTACTAGTGGGGGTCCAAACCTTAGAAGGAAACCTGTGTGTACCTAACTGGAACCTTACTTGGGCTTCTGTGAGAGCTCCCGAGTAGCTGATCTGAAGTCATCAGTTCCCTCCAAAATAAAACCTGAGAGAACCTAAGACTTAGACCAACCAGCTTTACATAACCAATAAGAAAAGGACCAAGGCACACAGAATACAAACAGAAGCATACTTCAACTTAATTTTCATATCAGAATCATAAACAACAAAAGAAATTAACATACCAAAATCACAAAAAAAGAATAATAAAATGGAAAGCCAAAGCAGTACATCCCCACCAAACTTCACCAGTCCTGTAGAAGAGTTCTACAAGGAGAACCCCCTAGAGATAACCCAGGTCACTGAATTTAAAAGAACAATCATAAACATGATCAAGGAATTCAACGAATTCAAAGAAATAAAAGAAGATAGGGGT
>NW_008346082.1:2776035-2777063 GCF_000622305.1 Nannospalax galili | reverse complement strand
GCTTCCCCTTTGAACTCTAAAAAGAACAGGTTTTAACAGACCCCCCCTCAAGCAAAGATTATGGAAAAATTTAAAAAAAAAAAAAAAACACACAGGAACGGAATACACAAGAGACGTGGGATGCCATGAAAAGACCAAATCTATGGATCATATGAACAGCGGAAAGAGAAGAATTTCAGGTTAAGGGTGTTGACCAGATCTTAAACAGGACTGTAGAAGAGAATTTCCTGAAACTGAAGAAAGACATGTCCATACAGATACAGGAATCACATAGAACACCAAATAGATGTCTGAATTAAATGATAACATACATCAAATGGACCTAACAGACATCTTTTAACAATTCTACCCAAGCACCAAAGAATACACTTTCTACTCAGCACTCCATGGAACTTTTTCAAAAATTGACCACATATTAGGCACAAAACAAACCTCAACAAATACAAAAAATTGAAATAATCCCATGCATTTTATCGGACCACATGCAATAAAGCTCAAAATCAATGAACACTGGACAAAGCCCTAATCACTATGCAACTCATGGCAACTGAAGAACACACTCCTAAAAAATGAGTAGGTCAAAGGAGAAATTAAGAAAGAAATAGAAGAATTCCTGGAATTCAACAAAAAGGACAATCATTTGAGATTGTCAACCTCTGGGACACATTAAAAGCAGTACTAAGAGGGAAATTTATAGCTTTAAGTGCATACTTAAAAAATTAGAAAGAGCCCAAATAAATGACCTAACACTGTAACTCATGACACTGGAAATGCAAGAATAAATGAAACCCAAACCCAGCAGAAGAGAAGAAATAACAAAAATAAGAGCAGAAATTAATTAAATAGAAACAAAGAAAATAATGCAAAGAATCAATGAATCAAGAGCTGGTTGTTTGAAAAGATAAACAAGATTGACTGACCCCTAGCCCAGTTAACCAAAAGAAAAAAGATCACCTCCAAATCAACAAAATCAGAGATGACAGGGGAAACATCACAATAGACACCAAAAAGATTCATAACATTATAAG
>NW_008346082.1:2774869-2775488 GCF_000622305.1 Nannospalax galili | reverse complement strand
ATGAAAGGGGAAACATCACAACAGACACCCAAAAGATCCAGACCATTATAAGGGAATATTTTTAAAACCTATATACTACTAAATCTGAAAATCTAAAAGAAATGGATGGATTTCTGAAGTAATGGGAACCACCAAAGTTAAACCAAGAAGAGAGCAACAATTTAAACAGATCCATAACATATAAGGAAATTGAAACAGTAATACAAAGCCTCCCAACTAAAAAAAAGCCCAGGCCCAGATGGATTTACAGCAGAATTCTACCAGACATTTAATGAAAACCTCCAACCAATACTACTTAAATTATTCAAAATGATAGAAACAGAGGGAGAGCTCCCAAATTCCTTCTATGAAGCCATCATCACTTGAATACCCAAACCAGGTAAAGACACAACCAAAAGAGAAATCTGTAGACCCATATCCTTAATGAACATATACGTAAAAATTCTCAGCAAAATATTTGCAAACCACATACACACACATCAGAAAGATCATTCACCATGATCAAGTAGGCTTTATCCCAGAGATGCAAGGATGGTTCAATATATGCAAGTCAATAAACATCATTAATCATATAAATGGACTCAAAGACAAAAACCACATTGTCATCTCAATAGATGCA
>NW_008346082.1:2774014-2774839 GCF_000622305.1 Nannospalax galili | reverse complement strand
CTATCGAAATCCCCAAGTCATACTTCACAAAATTAGAAAAAAATCATAAAATTCATATAGAAACACACAAGAACCAGGATAGCCAAAGCAACCCTGAGCACAAAGAGCAACACAGGGGAGATTACTATACCAGATCTGAAAGTATACTACAGAGCTATAGTAATAATAAAAAAAAAAACCTGGTACTGGCACAAAAATAGACACACAGATCAATGGAACATCATTGAAGACCCAAACCTGAGTATACCCTTGCTAGAGCAATAAGACAGGAGAGGGAAATTAAAGGAGTACTAATTGGAAGAGGTCAAACTATTACTTTTTGCAGATGATATGATACTATACCTAGCATCTTCAACAAATGGTGCTGACAAAACTGGATCTCCATCTGTAGAAGAAGGAAACTAGATCCTTATATTTCACCTCGCACAAAAGTCAACTCCAAATGGATCAAAGACCTCAATGTGAAAATGGAAACCCTGAAAATATTAGAAGAAAATATTGACAGTAACTTAAAAGATAAAGGTGTAGGAAAGGACCTTCAAAATCGGACAGAAGTTGCTCAGGAATTAAGGTCAGAAATCAAGAAGTGGAACTTCATTAAACTAAAGAGCTTCTGTTCAGCAAAAGAAACAATCAAAAAAGTGAAAAGAAAACCCACAGAATGGGAAAAAATCTTCACCAGTGACACTTTGACAGAGGTTTAACATCCAGAATATATAGCGAACTCAAAAAACAGAGACTCAAGACAGAAAGTAACCCAATTTAAAGAAGGGCTAAGGAGTTGAACAGAGAGTTCTCAAAAGAAGAAGTAAAGATGGCTAAGAA
>NW_008346082.1:2772758-2773627 GCF_000622305.1 Nannospalax galili | reverse complement strand
GTGTCCCTCAATTGATGAGTGGATAATGAAAATGTGGTTCATTTTCACGATGGAGTTCTACTCAGGGGTAAAGAAAGATGAAATCATGACGTTTGCAGGTAAATGGATGGATCTAGAAACTGTTATACTAAGTGAAGGAACACAGACTCAGAAAAAGAAACGGTGTATTTTCTCCCTCATATGTGGATCCTAGCACCAAATCATTTTAAATTCCAGGTCCTTTTAAAAAGATGATGCTATACAGCAGTCCTTTCTGCATGAAATAACTACCATCATCACGACTTCAGCTGAGCCTGATTGCTAAACATTGTCACAATTAGGCTTGTTGACGGTTGTGCTCATTCATTAAAGGAGGGCCAAGCAGGGTCATTGGGCCCTCACTTCATTATCCAGCCACTCTTCCCAGCCAACTGAATGTAATTTGACTAATCACATATGGCCTCCTGGATTTGTGGAGGGCTAAAGTATACAATCTGGGGAAGGCTAGGAGGAGAAGGCATGACACATGCTGGGTAAAGGCTATCCAGTGTGCATACACCCAGGTCATACATACACCTCGGCAACCCCTCAGTTATTTCGGTAAGTAAGCTCAATAAATTTATTGGCTCCCCAGGAAAACTTTAATCAAACATTGGCTTGACACTAGAACCTTAAAAGAGAATAAGCATTGCTTAGCATAACCAGGAAAAGAAGTCACACAACAGATGGAAAATTTATTTGTTAATGCTATTATGTCACATAATTATCTTAAAAAAAAATAGACACTGAGAATATAAGATGCAGGGGTCCTTCCCCGCACACAGCACAATGGGGGCCGAGGCGGGGGAGTGCGCTGCCATCCTAACCCCCTGTTCCCGAGGAACCACCAA
>NW_008346082.1:2758046-2766527 GCF_000622305.1 Nannospalax galili | reverse complement strand
ACTTATCTTCTCATGGATGGAGCTGGTAAAAGAAAGGAGCCAGGGGCTCCTCCCAACCCCATGGGACTCCTGAGGAACAAATCCTCTAACGACCTCAAGAGTAAAAACAAATCAGTTTATCTGGTCCAATTGTATGTCCTTAAACACCCAAAAGGGAAGTATAACCAAAGATCAAAGGGGCCAATATAATTAAATAAGAGTACACATATATATAACTAAAAGTTACTTGACAAACAGCAAAGCCAGACAGGAGATACCTTCAGTCGAGTTGTTGGCCAGGATAGATAAAGGCCCTTCCAGACAGTAACCCAACATACTACTGGAGAAATGAACAGCAGACCCCAATTCTATCGAAAGGAATACTGACAATGGATTGCCGTAAATGAGGAACAGCTGATCCTCCTGGAACAGGGACCTCTGGCTGACTAGATTTACCAGAAGGGCAGATAGGGGGGAATGGATGGGGTGCTGACAGCACAGTGGATAGTGGCAGGGATAGCAGAGTGTGGAGACTCTAGTGGGAGAGGAAGGGGTCTACCTGACGAGTTTGTATTAATGCTCAGATGCCAAGGAGCTCAGAAGGTGGGCGACTGTGACCGTGTGATATTCATGTATATAGAGATTAGAAATGCATGTGAAAACGTCTCAATGTCAATTGCTTTGGAATGAAATTCTTCTGTATGAAAAAAAAATTAAAAAAAAATAATGATTAAAAAACAACAACAAAAAAAGATTTTAGTGTTACCTCTTCAAAGGGGGGAATGTTAGAATAGCCAAAAGCCCCATAAAAAAATAAATCAAGAAGAAGAAAGAGTACATGAAGTTATCAGAAAAAAGTGATGGGAAGATATGGGAGGAGTTGGAGGGGAGGGAGTGGGCATGGATTTGATCAAAACACCTTATATGCATGTATGAAATCCTCGATAAATTATTTATTTTTAAAAAAAGAAAAAAACAAACAAATAAAAAACAAAACCAGAAAAAAACACTAAAACCAGTTAATAATGTTTAATTGTGGATGAAAGGCCTACATCCTACAATTTATCTGTTATATGGCATTCACAAGTATACAAAACTAATAGTTATACACAACCACTGTGTATAATATACACAAAGATGATTTTCATTTTAAATAATGGAATTAAAAACAATTTCAGAAAACAATGGTGCACCTTCACGCACCTCCTACATCTCTGACAATATCTTTGTGACAGTTTTATTATATGAAAAGTATGTATAATTTCTGTGACCTATTAGAATTCATAAACATGGAAGCAAATTTCTTAAATAAATAAAACCTAACGCTGAGAATTTATTTGAGCACTCACATCTGGGGAACCAAATCCATGCTCAACATCAGTATGCTTGGAATCTAGTCAGATGAAACAAATCCCGAAGGAACCCCATGCTCCAGATTCAGCCAGAGTATTTTTAGTCCTGCTTTTTCTCAATGCAATCTGCCTAGCTTTGATGGAAGGGACTCCTCCCAGTACCCAGGAGACTTTGCAGAGTAAAATTTTTATTCAGTTTTTGTTCAATCCAGATGCATACTCTATTCCTAAAGTGTGTATGTTTAAATATCTATCTCCATCCTGGGAAAAGACACCATATCCCTTTCTCCCTCAAAACTAGTGTCAGAGCCAGGTAAAGTGGCACACAGCTGGAATCCCAGCACTCAGGAGGCTGAGGCAAGAGGATTGTGAGTTCAAGGCCACCCTTGGCTGCTTACAAAGACTCTGTCTCAGAAATGAAAAATATTAGTACTGGAATTCAGCAGCTGTCCACACACGCTCTGCCCTTGCTCTGGGCAAGACTTGTAAGTCACTTGATATTTATTGACTGCCTGAGCGCAGTTTTTCTCACTTGATTCTTGCTCCAGAGTCTTGCTAGAGTTCTTCGTTCTTGCCTTTGGTGGAGTTTGGAGTTTAGGGATAGCCAGAGGTGCAGTAGTTCACCCAGAGACTCACTCCAAACAGCCAAGCTAAGATGCAACAGACCAGCACATCACCCACAGATCCCATGGGGCCCGATCTCATGGGGAAAGTGTCTGGAGACAGCTGAGATCAGAACGCAGCTGTAAATGCCAGAGCTGGGGTGATGCTCTTGCTAACTTGCTGAAGGAATTACAGGTGGCATTTGCCTGCTGTCACAGTTCCGCATCCTGTCAATACTCTATCCATCTGCGTTATTCCCTTTTAAACATACATGAACAAATCAGACTCATGGCACTCTGGCTAGGACAAGGCACGTTGCTCACTGCTGAGCAGCAGAGAAACCCTCTCTAACTCACTTGAAGGTGTTTAGTGGAGTCTTACTAACTCAGGGTCACTTTGGGAGGCAATCTCCAACAAAATGATGGTGTAGTTGCAAAAAGATGCACAACTCATTTTGACATGAAAGCTCTCACCCAGGGCAAATTAAAATTTCACACATCTTGCTTTTCCTCTAAGACAGAAGAGACCATGGTAACATTTTAAGTAAGTTCAGCTAGGCCCTCAGTTTTGAATTCTACAAGGTCATGATTAATCAGAAAGAAAGGTGAGTATTCTAAGTAAATTTGATTCATTTGTGTATATGTCACATTTTTAAATAAATTTAAATATTCAAAGACTTGACTATAATTACAGACTAGAGGTTGCTAAGATATTTATGTTGCTAATATCAACTAGATAAATGAAATCAACCTGTTTTATTAGTTATACTCAGTAAGTATATTAGAAATAACTTTCCCCCAAAATTCATTTTCCTATTAATTTTCATGGTGGTATTATATAATCATATGTGTGTATTTCCTTTTAGTAATTTTAAAGTTTGGCTTTTTCATATTGAAAATTTAAAAGTGTCCCACATTAATTTTGGCTAAGGGTGTGCAGTAAGCATCTACTCATTTTTGCCAAAAAATGATTGGATGGTTGTCTTGAATTCCTTGTTTAAACAGTATCTCTTTTACTTACTTATTGATACTCTGTTTTTATAGAATCCTAAATTGTCATATTCATTTTGGTTCATTATGGGGCTATCCATCCTTTTATCTTTCCACCTATTCTCTTACTGATATCATACTAATACTTTAGTATTTTATTGAAATATGTTTTATGGAGGCTGGAGAGATGGTTCAGCAGTTAAGAGCACTGGCTGCTCTTACAGAGGACCTAGGTTTGATTCCCAGCACCCCCATGGTGGCTAACAACTGTGTATAACTCCAATTCCAGAGGATCCAATGCCTTCTGACCTCTGAGAGCATTGCAAAACATGGGTGCACTTACACACATGCAGGCAATACACATACAATAAAATTTTTAAAAATGAAATATTTTTTAAAAGATACGTATTTTAGGGGCTGGAGAAGTGGCTCAGCAGTTTAGAGCACTGACTGCTCTTGCAGAAGACCCAGGTTCGATTCCCAGCACTGCCCTCTTCTGACCTTAGTGGACATTGCACAACATGGGTATACTTACATACACGCACTCATACACATAAAATAAAAATAATAAATAAAATATTTTTTAAAAGATACATATTTTAAAATGTGCAAATCCTAAATATACATTCTGATGACTTTTTATAGACTGAACACACTTGGGACAACAGCACCAGATTAGAAACCAAATATCACTGCTCACAAAGCTATCTTCCAGGCACTCCCCATCACCCCTACATTCACAGTGACCATCCTTACTCCTAACAACTGAGGTTAATTTTGCCCACCATTTTCCTTTTTGAAGATTTTCTTTTTCATTACATGTATATGAGGAGAGACAGGGATGGAGTGCATGTGTGTGCAGTGCCAGTGGAGGCCAGAAGCAAGCAGTGGATCCCCTGGAGCTGGAATTATAATTGGTTGTGAGCTGCCCAATGTGAAGTCTAAGAAACTAAGTGGATTCAGGAAAGGTAGTGTGCGTTTTTACCTGCTGAACCGTGTCTCCAGCGCCCCCCCCCGTTTGCTTTCATATGGTACCATCAAACTTTTTGAAAGTATTTATTTGTTGTGCTCATTTGTTTGACTCATTTCACAGCTGCCCAGTGCTCTGAGAATTGTCATCTAATAAAAGGCATGGTCAGCAACCAGCCTGGGAAGTCATCCACGGCAGGCCTCCTTCACCAGAGCTCAGCTTCAAGCAGTTGAGAACTAACTCTGGTTCCTAAATGCCTCTGCTGGCAGCTTTTGTCCTATTTCTGAACTTCTGAAATATGTGAACAAAAGAAAATAATGTATCTTAATTTGTCTGCTAAGTGTTCAACATGAGTACTTAATAGTCATGGTAAATTGTCTGTTTTCTCCGCTGAGAAATAAGACAATAAGAGTTGTCCATGGCTTTTCTGAGTTCCACTTTCAACCAATGGAGTCACATAAGTCTACTCACGCTGGAACTCTGTGATGACTGATCTTTGTTATTGATTTGACTGGATTTAGCATCACCTAGGAGACTGGCCTAACACACTTCTGGGTGTGTTTATGTAGGCATTTCCAGAGAGGATTAACTGATGGAAAAAGTGCCACTGTGGATGTGGACAGCACTCCCCCTGAGCTGCAGACCGAGCAGAACAAAACAAGAAGACATTCCAACTTTTGAATCATTTTTCTTTAGTCTTGTCTGATAAACCCAAGATTATGGTTCTAAGAGATCAAAATGGATGGTATATTGCTAACAGTTTTTACATGGAAATGGTCTTTTATAATCTTGGACTGGCTTTCAGCTCTCATGATTAATCAATATTGCAAAAGAGTAAAAAGTTAGTGGCCATTATACTATCATACCTCTGAGCCTTCGTCCTCAATGTTCCTTCTGCTCTGACACCCACAGTAATTGGATAGGGTGACTTTGAACTGGTTTGAATTCTCACTCTGGCATTCGGCTATGAAACCTGAAGATTTCTAGGTAACCAAGATGTAACCAGTATACATCTTGCAAGTATGTGGTGTGGCTTAAACAAGGTCACGATGCAGAGCACTTATCAAGATGCTGGGAAGTGTATGCTCAGTAACTGTTGGTGTCATTCTTCATGATTGTTTAAATAATTCCCTTCACTATGCCTACTCATCTTTGGCACCTAGAGCATGCCTCTCTCTTAGTCCTAAACACCTTAGTATTCATTGACTTACCTTGTTCCAAGGACAGAAACAGTCTTATTGGATTTTTTTTAATTCCTCTTACCCTGTACTGGTTGGTTTTTGCTAACTTGACACAAACTAGAATCACCTGGGAAGGGGTAAACTCAAATAAGAAATTTTCTCTCAGACTGGCCTGTGGACACATCCAAGGGGCATTTTCTTGATTGCTGATTGATGTAGGAGGGCCCAGCCCAATGTGGGCGGTACCTTCCCTAGGCATTTATGCCTTGGCTTTATAAAAGGGCTAGCTGAGCAAACCAGTGGAAACAAGACAGTAACTGACATTCTTCTGTGGTCTCTGCTTCAGTTCCTGCCCTGACTTCCCTCAGTGATGGATTGTGGCCTGGGTATAACCCTTTCCTCCCCAAGTTCCTTTTGGTCAGTGTTTTATCACATCCACAGAAAGCAAACTACCATGCCCTAAAACATGTTTTATTCATAATAAGCCTTCATTGCTCACAATTCAGGAAGAGAAGGAACAATGGAAGGGGGAACAGAAATAGCTTTACCGGGGGCCACTGTAGAGCCCAGCGGGACCTGAACATCTGGGACCAGAAACATTGCCTCAGGAATTGTTGTTATGAACCACAATGCTCATCGGAATCCACTTTCAATGAGGATGCACAACCTCATAAAACTAGAAAACATTACAGTAACATCACCATCATGAGTAACCTGAGTGGTATTGTGATTTATGTCCACAGCGATGGAAATGGCAGAGCTCTCACCAAGGAAAGAACGTAGAATGAGCCATCTCAGACTAAAGTAAATAAAAATTTTCTCTACCTGAATTGGATTTAAAGGTAATATGTGAGGGAAAGGAGAAAATAATGTGGAAAAAAATGGTCTATTTCCATTCAAAGTGCATTGCCCAAAACTAAGCATCAGTTCACACACTTACCTGTATGCTTGTATTTTTAAGATTACTGTGGCAAACCAGGTCTTCCTCTTTGCCAGATCATAGGTTCCCAGTAACCAGGCTGATGAGGCAGAAATCCAAACAAAACAGAGGTATTTTAGTTGAGAGGTTCAGGTGAACCTCACAGCCATCCCAGAAACACTGGGGAATCATCACTAACTTCACAGCCCACAATTTCTCTCCCTTTCATTACATTGAACAGACCATTAATCAAAAGCCTTTGATGAATACAGGGTTCCGGGATGAAGAAACATGGTAGGCTGTCTTCATACATGTAGCGAAATGAGCCAGGAGAGTCTATCACTGCAGACACAGCCTATGCCTGGAGCTCCCTGCCACCCACTGCTACTTTCTCCCCCTAGTTTCTGTCACCTTCTAACCTCAAGGCTGTCCCTCAACCTCATCTTGGACTTATTCCTTATCCATCATTGACTCATATCTTGTTTGTTTGTTTTGCCTTTTGACTATATTCAAGCATAAAAAAAATTGGTATCATAAACCCATGTATATATCACCACATTCAACAGTCACCATACCCTACCATGTATATATCATGTATATATACCATGTATATATCACCACATTCAGCAGTCACCATACCCCACCATTTTTGCTTCACCTATATCCCCCAGCAGTTCTTGGTTTGGTTTGGTTTCTTTGTGTATTTTAAAGTAAATCTCAGCGCTGAGCACAGTGATGCACTCCTGTGGTCTCAGCTATTTGGGAGGATGAGACAGGAAGATGACGTGAGCCCAGGGTTTTAAGACTAATGTTGGCCACAAAGTGAGAACCTAGCCCCCAAAATGATAACAACAGCAACAACAATAATAAAGGGGGCTAGGAAGATGGTTCAGTAGGCACTTGCCATGCAAGCAAGAGGACTGGAGTTCAGGTCCTCAGCACCCACGTGAAAAAGGCAGTACGTACTTGTTATCCCAGCACTGGGGAGATGACGACAGAAGAATCCTTGGGCTTGCTGGCCAGTTAGTCCTGCCGAACTGGTGAGCTCCAGGTTCGGTTAGAGATCCTGTTTCAAAAAATAAGGAAGAAGGGCTGGAGAGATGGCTCCGTAATTAAAACCAGTGGCTGCACTTGCAGAGGACCCCGGTTCAGTTCCCAGCATACACATGACATCTAACCACCATCTCCATAGGCATTGCACCCACAGGTGCACTTATATACATGCAGACAAAACACTTGTACAGACAAATAAAAGTGAATGAAATTTTAAAAATCAAAAGATATGGTAGAGTGTACTTGAGAAAGACACCCAGCATCAACCTCTGGCCTCAACACACATGTACACCACCTATGCACACACACTCACAAATAAATAAGTAAATAAATAATAAATAGACCCATATACCTATCATTTAATCTGTAAACAAGCTCAGTCTGTGCCCAGTGTTCAAGTTCAGTTTCAGAACCAGCACTGCACAGCCTTAGGGAACACTTGACATGCAGTGCTTTTCCCCCACGGACATATGTGACATCCCTGTACAGCACTGACTTAGGGGCAGAGGAGTGCAGACTGCTAAACATTTAAGCTTTGTGGAATATATGATATCTTTAAGCAACTACTCCAATCTACTCTTGCATCACAAAAGTAGGCACAGACTATATATAAATAAATAAGCTTAGTTGTCAGCCAATAAAACTTTATTTACAAATGCAGGCTACAAAAGAAGAAAAAAGGTTGTAGAATGTAGTTTGTTGACACCTTCTCATCTACACCCAGTACCAATACTTAGGAATGATTCCATCAGTGGTAGCCACCGTGAAAGCTGAACAGAACACATCTAAAAAACAATACTCCACTAGACATACTCTTAGCTAAAGAAACATGAATGCCAACAGGACGCTTTTCCCTTTACCCAAAATTTTACAAAGTCAGTGATCATTAATCCCACCACCAGTAGATTTCAGTCTCTTGTGATACATCTTTTGCTGAAAGACATGCAATGTCCAAGGCAAAGAAAACCCAAGACACACAAAAGGACTGTGTGCTTTAAGAACAGAATTCATGCTTCAACTGTCCTCAGAAAATCCACACTTGAGTCAACACAAGAATAAAAATGAGTTTTTACAACAAAATATATCTGTTTGAGGAGGAATTCATATAGTACAAATGATTGACTTTTCAATGGTGAACAACAAATATGGATAGAGAAAAAAAGAGTGATGAAGGAAGAAATTAAGAAAAAAAATGAGGGGGTAGAGAGATGACTCAGCAGTTAAGAGCACTGACTGCTCTTACAGAGACAGAGGGCCTGGGTTTGATTCCCAGCACCCATATGGTGCCTAACAACTATCTGTAACTCCAATTCCAGGGGAATCTCATGCCTCCTTCTGACCGCCACAGGTAGTGCACAACAAGGGTGTACTTATACACATGTAGGCAATATACTCACACACATAAAAGTGACTAAATAAAAAGAAAAAAAAAATA
>NW_008346082.1:2753859-2757969 GCF_000622305.1 Nannospalax galili | reverse complement strand
CTGCCTCCCAAGTGCTGGGATTAAAGGCATGTGCCACCACACCCAGCCATAAATAAAATATTTAAAAAAAAATTTTTTAAAAGAGTAAAAAAAAGCAAGCATGTACTTCTGAGTTCAATTTTCTTGAAGTGTTATTGAGCTGTAACTTACCTGCTTTGTGAGCCTACAAGTTTTCCAAAACAAAAGTGACATCCTGAAAAAAAATTGATGTCCCACAGCTCAACCACCAATGTGCCCAACTGAAAGGTTCTTGTATCAAACCTGATCCAAGGCAGAAGGGATTCCAAGACCACCAGTCTAACAGTGCAGGACTCAAAGATCACTGCTGCCCCTAGGCCACCCTCAACTCTGTGTTCCCATAAATCCTGGCTAGTTCTCCAACCTTCCACTTCAGTTCAGGAAACTGAATCCCTAACCTGATCAAAACCAAGAACTCGGGCTAACAACCCCAGATCCTCAGGAGTCCTCAACTCTATAAGGGATCGGTGTACAGCCCTGCTCCCACCCGTTACTGCTGTAATGTCTCCCAGCCTGGCTCAGATCTCTGGCAATAGTCAGTACCTAAGACTACACTAAGAGAAATCCCCAACCCCTTCTACCAGTGATCTCAACTTCAACCTCTCCTTCCTTCTTGCTATCCCTTAAACATGTAAATAGGTTTCATTATAAAAGCAATTCCCCCTGCCTCACCTCTAGAATGAATGAAATGGAAAACAGAATATCACCATGGGAGGATAAAGTTGAAGAACTGGACCACTCAAGCAAAGAGTATAGAAAATTTTTTAAAAACACAGGAATGGAATATGCAAGAGATGTGGGATGCCATGAAAAGACCAAATCTACATATCATAGGAATAGAAGAAGGAGAAGAATTTCAGGTCAATGGTGTTGACAAGATCTTAAACAGGATTGTAGAAGACAATTTCTTGAAATTAAGGAAAGACATCCCCATAAAAATACAGGAAACACATAGAACATCAAGTAGATCAGAAAAGAAACTCCCCATGACATATCATAGTAAAAACACTAAATGTACAGAGCAAAGAGAGGATACTGAAAGCAGCAAAAGAAAAACAATAAGTCACATACAAAGGAAAGCCCATCAGAATTACAGCTGACTTATCAATGCAAACTATGAAAGCCAGAAGAGCCTGGACCAAGGTATTTCCAGTTCTACATGATAATAGATGCCATCCCAGAATACTATACCCAGAAAAAATGTCTATTGTAGTTGAAGGGGAAAGAAAATTCTACCATGACATGAATAGCCTGAAAGAATACATGTTCACAAAACCAGCCCTCCAAAGAATATTGAAGAAACACAGAGAACAGAGAGAGAGAAACAACTATACCCCAAGGGCAGCAAAAGAAAATAAAGATATAATCTAGGAAACACAAAATTACACAGAGAACACAAACAGCAATCAAAATGATGGCAACCAATACACATCTTTCAATAATAACCTTAAATATCAATAGAATGAACTCCCCACTCAAAAGACACAGCTAAGTGAATAGATTAAGAAACAAAACCCATCTCTTTGCTGTCTGCAAGAAACCCATCTCACCTTCAAGGACAGGCACTACCTTAAGGTAAAAGGATGGAAAAGAATATTCCAAGCAAATGGCACTAAGAAACAAGCAGAGGTTGCAATTCTAATATCTGACAAAATAGACTTCAAAGTAAAACTAATCAGAAGAGATAAGGAGAGTCACTTCATTCTGATCAAAGGAACAGTTAACCAAGAAGATATTACAATCCTTAACATATATGCACCAAATTCTGGTGCACCCAAATTCATAAAAACAACACTACAGGACTTTAAGACACAGATTAACCCCAACTCAGTAATAGTAGGGGACTTCAATACCCCACTGTCTCCATTACACAGGTCAACTAGACAAAGAATAAACAGAGAGATGTCTGAATTAAATGATACCGTACATCAAATGGACCTAACAGACATCTTTCGATTATTCCACCCAAACACCAAAGAATACACTTTCTGCTCAACACCTCATAGAACTTTTTCAAGGATTGACAACATACAGAACCACAAAACAAACCTCAACAAATATAAAATATTTAAATAATTCCATGCATCCTATCGGACCACAAAGCAATAAAGCTCAAAATCAACACTGGATGAAGCCCTAGTCACTACACGAACTTGTGGCAATTGAAGAATACACTCCTAAACAATGAGTGGGTCAAAAGAGAAATTAAGAAAGAAATAACAGAATTCCTGGAATTCAACAAAAAGGACAATCTTTTGAGATTGTCAACCTCTGGGACACATTAAAAGCATTCCCAAGAAGGAAGTTTATAGCTCTGAGTGCCTACATTAAAAAATTGGAAAGAGCCCAAATAAATGACCTACTACTGCAACTCAAGGCACTGGAAAGGCAAGAACAAATGAAACCCAAACCCAGCAGAAGAGAAGCAATAATAAAAATAAGAGCAGAAACTAATGAAACAGACACAAAGAAAACATACAAAGAATCAATGAATCTGAGAGCTGGTTCTTTGAAAAGCTAAACAGGATACAGAGACCCTTAGGCCAGTTAACCAAAAGAAAGAGAAAATCCAAATCAACAAAATCAGAGATGAAAGGGGAAACATCATAACAGACACCCAAAAGATCCAGACCATTATAGGGAATATTTTAAAAACCTATATACCTCTTTCCGACCCACAGGCCTCTGTCTCTGGGGTAAGCCAATCGCACCCTCCGTGCCTTGACTGCCCCAGCCTCATTCACCCTCCCATCTCCCCTGCTGGTGCTGGTCTCTCATCCTAGCCTGGGTCCTGTCCCACTCCTTGTCTTGGCACCCCAGACACCTGGGGAACCACCACTGCTTCCTGATCCTTTGCATCCAGACCAACCCACTTCCTTCTCGGGTCCCCAGGAGCACCGCTTCTGGGCCTGGCCCCACCCTCACCTCCCTCTACTTCCCTGGGCCTGCACTACCCACCAGCCTCTTTCCTGGACGCTGGGGCTGACCTTTCCTTTTCCTGATCTTTTGCATCCAGACCAACCCAGCTCCCCAGCGCAGTCCCCGGGAGCCCTTGGGGCCACATCCTGCCCCCATCTTCTTTCCATCTCTGGGTGGCAGGGCTACCAGCTGCCCTAGACCAGCATCTTTCCTGGGCCTGGCTCCCAGGCCAGTCCAACCCCCAAATTCCTGAGGCCAAAGTCTTTCCTGGAGGGATCCAGACCTTAAGAGCATCTGATCTTCATCTGACTAGGGCCTCTGTGGGAACTCCTGAAGATAAAAGCAATCTGGCCACTCCAAGGGAATTCCTGAAGACAAAAGCAATCTGGCCACTCCAATATAAAATCAAAAGAGAGAACCTGAAGCTTAGAGGAACCAACTTCTCGTGCCCAAAAAGTAAACTACAAAGACACATAAAGTTCACAAAAACAAGTAGACCTAAACTTGAAGGCTTGAGTCTCACACAAGAATCAGAAACTACAAAAGAAATTCATATGTCAAAATGACAGAGAAAAAATAACATGAAAAACCAAAATAATGTATCCCCACCAAATACCAATAGTCCTCTAGAGGAGTACAATGAGAACCCCCTGGAGATAATGTAGGACATGGAACTCAGAAGAACAATTATAAACATGATAAAAGAATTCAGTGAATTTAAAGAACACAGAAACAAATCAAAGAATTGAAGGAAGTTAAGAATAAACTTCTGAACGCATACAGAGAAAAGAGAAATATTGAAGAATACTCAGGCTGAAATGGAGAAGGAAGTGAATTAAGCCAAAAAGAAACAACAGGAGAAAGTCTCACCAATAGGATGAATGAAATGGAAAACACAATATTGAGACTAGAAGATAAAGTAGACAAATTAGATCACTCAAGCAAAGATTATGAAAAATTTAAGAAAACACAAGGATGGAATATGCAAGAATTGTGTGACACCATAAAAAGAAGAAACTTACACCTCATAGGCATAGAGGAAGGAAAAGAATCTCAGGATAATGGTATGGGCCAGACCTTCAACAGGATTGTAGAAGAAAATTTCCCAAAATTAAAGAAAGACATGCCCATACAAATACAAGAAGCATATAGAACACCAAATAGACAGGACCA
>NW_008346082.1:2753291-2753709 GCF_000622305.1 Nannospalax galili | reverse complement strand
TATTCCCAGTTTTAAATGACCACAGATGCCAACCCAGATTACTATACCCAGCCAAAATGTCTATTATAGTTGAAGGGGAAAGAAAAATCTTCAATGACATAAATAGGCTGAAGGAATTGATGTCCACAAAACCAGCCCTTCAGAGAATTCTGGAAGAAATACAAAGAGCTGAAGGAAGGAGTGACTATACCCAAGGGGTTGCAGAAAAAACTCAATGAAGGTATAACTGTGGAAAAGTACAGTTATATCAAGCATGTAAACAGAAATAAAAATGACAGGAGTCAATACTCATCTTTTATTAAAAACTTTAAGTATTAACAAATTGAACTCCCCAGTCAAAGACACAGACTAGGTGAATGGATTAAGAAACAAAGCCCATCTTTTTGTTGTCTGCAGGAAACTCATCTCACTTTCAAGA
>NW_008346082.1:2752789-2753251 GCF_000622305.1 Nannospalax galili | reverse complement strand
ATCTTTCATTAATAATGTTAAATAATAATGGACTGTTCTCCCCAGTCAAAAGACATAGACTAGGTGAATGGGTTAAGAAACAAAACCATCTTTTTGTTGTCTGCAAGAAACCCATCTCACTTTCAAGGACAGACACTATCTTAAAGTGGAAGGATGGAAAAAAATGTATCAAGCAAATGGCACTATGAAAAAAGCAGATGTAGCAATTCTAATATCTGACAAAATAGACTTTAAAACTAATCAGAAGAGTTAAAGAGGGCCACTTCATTCTGATCAAAGGAACAATAAATCAAGAAGATATTACAATCATGAACATATATTCACTAAACTCTGGTGCACCCAACTTCATAAAAACAATACTACAGGACCTTAAGGCCCAGATTAATCCCAAATCATTAATAGTAGGGGACTTCAATACCCCACTGTCTCCATTAGATAGGTCAACAGGGCAGAGAGTTAACA
>NW_008346082.1:2751337-2751770 GCF_000622305.1 Nannospalax galili | reverse complement strand
TGCTGACCTTAATGCCTGAGCAGCTGATGTCTGATTTAGAAAGTACTTTCCTACACCTACTCATGGTCAACATCATTCTAAATGGAGAAAAACTGGAAGCATTCCCATTAAAATCAGGAACCAGACAAGGATGTCCACTCCCTCCACTCCTTTTCAACATAGTGCTTGAAACTCTTAGTAGAGCAATAAGACCGGAAAAGGGAATTAAAGGAGTACTAATTGGAGAAGAAGAGGTCAAACTATCACTTTTTGCAGATGATATGATACTATACCTAAGAGATCCAAAAAGTTCCACCAGAAAACTCCTAGAACTGATCCACAGTTTCAGTATAGTGCCAGCTTATAAAATCAATCTGCAAAAATCAGTAGCCTTTCTATATACCAATAACAAGCAATTGGAGAAAGAGACAGGGAAATGCTTCCATTCACAATT
>NW_008346082.1:2749817-2751293 GCF_000622305.1 Nannospalax galili | reverse complement strand
GCTTAGGTTGCTTCCTACACTGAAAATTTTAAATCATTAAAGAGATTGAGGAAGACACCAGGAGATGGGAGGGACCTGCCATGTTCATGGATTGGAAGAATTAATATTGTTAAAATGACCATCCTACCAAAAGCAATATATAGTCAATGCAATCCCAATCAAAATCCCCATGTCATACTTCACAGAATTAGAAAAATGCATCCTTAAATTCACATGGAGGCACAAAAGCCTGTCGATAGCCAAAGCAACCCTGAGCACAAAGAGTAATGCTGGGGGGATTACTATACCAGATCTCAAAGTATACTACAGAGCCATAGTCATAAAAACAGCATGGTACTGTCACAAAAATAGACACATAGATCAATGGAATAACATTGAAGATTAAAACCTGAGTACATGCAATTTCAGCCACCTGATATTTGACAAAGGTGCCAAGAACACACAATGGAGGAAAGACAGCATCTTCAACAAATGATGCTGGCAAAACTGGATCTCCACCTGTAGAAGAATGAAACAAGATCCTTATCTTTCACCTTGCACAAAAGTCAATTCCAACTGGATCAAAGACCTCAATGTGAAACTGGAAACCCTGAAACTATTAGAACATATTGGCAGTAACTTACAGGATATAGATGTAAGAAACGATTTTCTAAATCGTACAGAAGTTGCTCAGGAATTACGGTCAGCAATCAGGAAGTGGGACGTCATTAAACTAAAAAGCTTCTGTACAGCCAAAGAAATGATCAAAAAAGTGAAGAGAAATCCCACAGAATAGGAAAAAATCTTCACCCGTGACACATCTGACAGAGGTTTAACATCCAGAATATATAAAGAACTCAAAAAAACTGCAAGAAACCAAGTGACCCAATTAAAAGTTGGGCTGATGATCTAAAAAGAGAGTTCTCAAAGGAAGAAATAAACATGGCTAACAAACATCTCAAAAAGTGTTCAACATCATTAGTAATTAGGGAAATGCAAATTATAGCCACTGTAAGGTATCACCTTACCCCAATCACACTGGCTAGGATCAAGAGAACAAATGATACCAAATGCTGGCAAGGATGTGGAGAAAGGGGAATGCTCATTCACTGCTGATAGGATTGCAAACTTGTGCAACCTCTATGGAAAACAGTATGGCGAACTCTTAAAAAACTAAAAATGAGCCTACCATATGACCCAGTCATACCACTCCTTGGCATATACCCAAAGGACTCATCCTATTATAGGGACACTTGTACAACCATGTTCGTTGCCGCTCTTTTCACAATAGCTAAGAAATGGAAGCAACCTGAATGCCCCTCAACTGATGAGTGGTTAACAAAAATGTGGTATAATTACACAATGGAGTTCTATTCAGCAGTAAAGAAAGATGAAATAATGAAATTTTCAGGTAAATGGATGGATCTAGAAGCTGTTATAATAAGTGAAGTAACATAGACTAAGAGAGAAAAAAAAAGGCATGTTCTCCCTCATATG
>NW_008346082.1:2747454-2749064 GCF_000622305.1 Nannospalax galili | reverse complement strand
CATGTATGAAATTCTCAATAAAGTTTTTGTAAAAAAATTTTTTTAAAAAAAGCAATTTCCCCCAAGCCCTACACTTCACAATAAAAACCCTTAAAATTTTGTCATTTCCTAACTCTACGTCCCACTCAAAAATCCAAATATGCTCACATTTAATTCTACCAAAAGTGGATCTAGCCAAGACCTATAACAACTTCCTTACTGCTAAGCCTAACAGGTGTTTTTCAGTCCCCTCCCCCTTTTTACCTCAGTGACCCTTTGGCAGTGCTGGACTACTCATCTTTGGTATCTTTCTGTCCTCTGCACAGTGCTCTGACCATTCCTCAGTCTTTTCCCTTTGTCCCCCACTTTTCCCACATCCAGACTTTAAATATGAATACTTCCTAGTGTTTTAGATGTATTCCTCCTCTCTTCCCTTCATTGCCTCTTGGTGTTTTGAAAGTCAACTGTATGCTATTGGCTCTTAAATCTTTATCCCTGGCGCTTTAACCTCTTGCCTGAGTTCTAGATCAAAATGCCAAACAGTCCCAAACTAGGCATCTCCAACCAGAAGACTGAGAGACCTCATATCCAACATTTTTGTGAATAATCTTACCATCATACCCCCAAACCAGTTCTTCCATCTGAGTTCTCTGGTCAAACAGAACAACTGTCTTGTCAAAATGGATAACAACACATGACTCAAATAAGTTTAGAAATGCCATCTTGAAGATTTTTAATTAATATCATCTTATTCAAAGCTAAAAGTACAAACCTTGTCTAACTTTATTGCTACTGTATTCCCAAACACTTTTCTCCAGAGAACTCAAGTGCCTAGTTGCAGCCCGTGCTGCCAGTAACCATTCACAGAAGACATCAAGAGAAATCCCACCCTGCCTCATCAAACCTCATCACCTCTCTGAAGCTGCCCAAATCAGAATCCAGAAACCACTGCTTACTCACCTCCTCCCTCAGTCCCTAGCTGCCTTTCAGTGTCTCCAACACATCTTCTTCCTCATCCGCAAGGCCCCTGCTTCACGGGCCACCACCACTGCTGTTGAACACAGCTTTTAAACTGTTGCTGTTGTTGTTGACCAGAATGACTGAAAGTCTTTAATAACTCCTCTCACTGTCAACTGTGTTTCTCATGTCAATTGGTTTTCCATATGCCAAAGGGATCAGGACACTATCCTGACTTAAAGCCTTCATTCACTACCCTAAATGCCATTTATGGTCGGACTCTGCTTTCTTACAACTATTCCATTCCACGTCCGTTCTCTCCCTAAACCCTTATCATACTAATATGCTTACAATCCCAGCTTGTTTCTTCCTCCTTATGTTCTACACGTGCTGCTTCCCCCTACGTAGAATGACCTCTCCTCTCCCCTTCTCTTGGAAAAAGGCTTCTCACTCCCACTTCATGGCCTGCTCCCTCCCAGCCAAGGACCTGTGACAGACACTACTCCCCTGCACCTGATACAACTGTTCAATAACTCTGATTCTGATCATTTGTGTTGCCAGAAGACCAAGACTTTCTTTTTCTATTTATTTATTTTTAATTATTTATTTAATAACCACATAATTAGAAGAAGCATTTCATTACAACAGCATTGACATATTCAATAACAATTTCC
>NW_008346082.1:2745820-2746827 GCF_000622305.1 Nannospalax galili | reverse complement strand
TATTAACCTGTGCATGCTCCTATTTCCACCTCTGCCTTTTAAAAACAACTTCTATTAATGTCCTTTTCATAGAAATGATAAAGCCTGGGGAAGCATTTCATGGGGACTTCCTTGAGATTAAACTAAAGTCATTTTTGTTCCTATCAGCTACTTCATACTTTTAAATATTATTTTTAATTTTTTTTTAGAAGAAGCATATCATTATAGCTTTAACATGCCCAATAACAGTTTCCAGAGCAAAAACACAGCTCCTTCAAAAGTGTCTATAAAATTTCTAGATCCAATGTTGAATCAATAGTCATACAATATTGAACTCAGTATAAGTCCTGTAAGACATAAAATTGAATGAGTTTTTAACCCTCAAAAAAAAGATCTCTATTTCATTCTAAAATATACTGTTTGTTACAGAAAGATTCATTGTTTTTGCTACTAACGCTGAGATGTTGGCACATGCGTCTCTAATCTGTATCTAATTATTACTAGTCATAATCATTTGTACTCGGATCCTTGGCACCTGTGTATGTCTATAAAGTCATCAGATAGATTGCCATGGTAATATTCAGCACCTATACTAATTGACATGATGTAAACTTTTATGCTTCCTCCTCAAATATAATACATTTTTTGATTTGTGGGGTTTTTTCTGTGTATATATCGCACAGAACATCCCAAACCATCTTATTCAACTATACACCCACTTCCCAGATGGCACCCTCCCATAGCCTCCCTCCCCCCACTAGAGCCCTTATACTCTGATATCCGTGCTACCGTCCGCTGTGTTATCAGCACCCCCCGCCATTCCCCACTACTTGTCCATCTGGTGAATCTAGTCAGCCTATCTAGAGGGCTTTGTTTTAGGAAGGTCAGCTGTTCCTCATCTAGCAGCAATCAGTTGTCAATATTCCTTTAGATAAGATTGGGGTCTGCTGTTTATTTTCCCAGTTCTGTGTGGTCCCTTGATCCGGGAATCCCTTTGGCCACCCTGGCCAACAACTCAAAAGAAGGTA
>NW_008346082.1:2740821-2745399 GCF_000622305.1 Nannospalax galili | reverse complement strand
TTAGCTCCACCAGTCTGGTACTTTTAATTACTGTGTGTCGTGTAGATAAGTGTTGGGCAAAGACAGTTGTTCTCAGGTAAACTTTACCTAGACCTATATTTCTTGATCTTCTATGTATAATTTGTCAGTAGGTTGCTGGAGTAATATGGTTCCCTCTAGTTTTTAAAACTAGCTAGGCTTTATTTATCTCTTGCATTGTAAGACCAAGACATTTTTAAGTAAGGAATAGTTATTTGTTTTTATAATTTCCAATGTCTAGTATAGTGTTTGTTAAGTGTATTGACTCACTGGTTAAAGGTTCTTGCTGCCAACCCTATGAACCTGAGCTCAAGCCTTGGGATCCGTGTGGCAGGAGAGAACTGACTCCTGCAAGCTGTCCTCTGATCTCCACATGTGTGCCATAGTACATGAATACACACACACACACACACACACAATCAATCAATAAATAAGTCTGTAATAAAACTTTTTTAATATACATATATTAACTAGACCTAATCAGTACAAACTGGCTGCCAGGATACTTGCTGTTCCCGTAGCTATATCACTTAGATGCTAAATAACACTTTCTGACATCTTCAGCCAGGTCTTCCCAGGGCATCAGTGGGTGGGCCTCACTCAAAATCTGTGTAGATCTCCCTGTCTAGATATATTGATCTACCCTTTCCCATCTGAACCCCAAAATATGACACATGGCGTTACATTCATTTTCAACACAATTCATTCACATGACAATGGACTGTTAGAAACTGATGGGAGGAGGGTCTGGTTGCAGAATCTCATTTGTTGTGTCTCCTTTCAGTCAGATGCCTGGCTCTAGCTGGAAACCCCCACAGAGAGGAATGTCAACATTGAGAACATCCATAAAGCGTCCCTTTGGGCAGTGTTCCATCACAGTCACATCTGGCACTACCATGCAGCCTCCATTGACTCTGCAAGTCTTTGGATGATCTAATTCTTTGAGAAAATAAATACAGATCAGGAAGGATTTATCTAGGATATGATCTCCTAATTCCCACTTTAAAATCTGACCTAGTTTTTCTAGCCACATAAAGGAAAAACTATCCCTCTGGATTTAGTGTTGTGTACAAAGCTTGCAAATCTACCCACTGTGATGCTCAGCAAAGCACTTAGAAAAAACACCAACATCAACACAATTCATTCTGAGCCAGGCACTCTACATCCAAAAGTCCCAATAATCTGCACAAAACCCTGTCAGGAAGCTATGACTGTCCCCACTCTCCAATGCCCCCCGCCAGGTCACAGAGCCAGCTCCTAAATCTGACTTGACCCAAGCCCCAGATTCACTCATGGATTTTGTTTGTTCGTTTGTTTTTTGTTTAACTTTGCCATAGTGCATTCCAATGTGCAATACAAAAAGAAATGTTCTCACATTAGAAAAGTTTCATGTTCCACACCAAAGTTGCTTCAGAAACAAAACAATTTTTAAGCCAAGTAGTCACTCCTTTTCAGAGTCTCTCCACATCTGCTTCTAGTGTTTGTCTTTATGCTGGAGCACCTCACCTCCACTCTAGGGGAGGGAGCAAGCGCTCCCTGAACCAAGGCATGCAGCTGGCTTCTCGGGGTGGTTAATTACTGTGGCTGCTCTGTCAGCACCCAGGCACAGGTGCTGCTTTTCAGATTTGCTTGTGGATTGACTTGCAGATTGTCCATGGGGAGTTTTCCAGTTCTAACAGTTTTCTCCAATCAAAATTCTGCCATCTTTTCAGCTTAAGGCTTGTTTCCCCAGTCATCAATCCTTACATTAAATCAGAAATGAGATTTCCTCCACAGGCTAGATCTCAAGGGACAGTATTACTGTTGAAAGGCAAGGCTAGAAAGAGGTGGGTTGTTGACTGTCATAGGGTCCCAGCTGGAAAGTGAAAGCCTTCAGCCTGCTTTCTCCTCACTCGGTAGTGTTGATGGGCTTTTCTGGTCTCACCTATGCCTGACTCGCCTTCCACCAAGGAGGTGGATCATCTGAGGAGTAAGAGCCACAGTTATTGGCAAGCATAGTGACTCCTGCAGCAAAGACCATCTCTCCCTGGAGACGCTTACGGCTTCCTGGAGAGTCCTCCTGGGAGGGCAGAACCGCCATTGTTTTTCTTGTTCTACAAATGGATGAGGCAGGCAGGCTATGGTGCTGGTGTGTGGCCGGCTAGGTGAGTGGTTTTACAGCTGCTCTGCAGGCGGGCTTTCTCAGTTGCTCACCGTCCCTTGCGGCTGAGACCATGAATCTCCTGACAGATTTAGGCTAGGAGGAGGAAGCATAAAATTCATCTTCAGGCCAGAGCCAGCTTCTCTATTCCAGCTTTTCTTAGAGTTCCCATTGGATATCATGAGCTTGTCTAGCCATGAAAGAATTAGTGCTGTCTTCTGCGGCTATGATCCCTTGAGCATGCACCCCATTGATCAGAATCGGAACAGGAAAGAGGGGTATCGCAACCCGAAAAGCTAACGGAAACTTCTTAGGAAGCAGGCTCCGTAAATGATCTCTAAACATCAAAATGACACCAATTCAAGAGTATGTAAGAAAATTCCTCCCCAGTACAGGATGAGATGCTTGAAATACCTGAAGGATGGTGTGGTAAGAGGATACTCGTTTAGACCCAGCTTTATGATCTCCCATATGGTCATTATACATTCAAATCAACGATGCTTTGGTTTGCTGAATCTGGTGATCCACAAAGCCCACTGTAAAGGTGACAAGATGCATGTAGCCAGAGATACCGTGGGCTCCGACATGCCTGTAAAACAATATTCAGCATCAGGGTTACTTTGCAATCTTCTCTCTAGTTTGTAAACTGCTCCAACCCAGTCTGTCCTAACCACGATAAGCCAGTGTCAGCCTGGTGTCTCCTCCACCCATTCCCTACCCTTTGTTAGCTAGAGAAAGGAAAATGAAAACTGGGACATCACATGAGTCTCTGTTCCTGCTCCCTTCTCTTCTTTCTCTCCTGACTGTAAAGCCAGCTTGAAGGATTAGTGAGGAATGGCAAGAAACTGAATCCCTGAGGGGAACAATCACAATTTCCATAATAGTTAAGTTTTTCCCATAACCCATTCATCAAATAAGGACTTCAATTTTAAGAAATAGTGGGTTTGGGTGACCGGGGAGATTGCTCAGTGGTTAAAAGCACTGGTTGTTCTTGCACAGAACCTGCACCTACATGGCAGCTAACAACCATCCCTAACTCCAGTTCCAGGGAATCTGACAACCTCTTCTGACCTCCACAGGCATTGCATGACACAGATGCACTTACAGACATGCACGGAATAAGCTCAATACACATAAAATAAAAATAGATCCATCAAAAACTCTAAAGAAATGGTGGGATTTTTTTAATATCTTTCTGTTTTTGTTTTAAGTGTATGAGTATATTACCTACATGTGTGCAAGTGCACCTGTGTCATGCAGTACCCTCGGAGATCAGAAGAGGGCATCAGATTCCCTGGAACTGGAGTCAGAGATAGTTGTTAGCCACCATGTGGGTGCTGGGAATCAAACCCAGGTCCTCTCCAGCCAGTTCTCTTCACCACTGAGCCATCTCTCCAGCCCCCAGATGGTGGGTTTTTTAAATGACAAAAGCCTTTGTACTTTTGCAGCATCAAACTTTCCATTTCTCTACACATTTATGATTTTAATGCTCTCAAGCTCTAATACTTTGCTCATCATTTTGGGCTTCTAGTCCCAATCCTTTACCATGATGAGTTAAAAAAAATAAAATATAATGCAAATCAATAAAAAGTATGGAAGGCAAGTAGTTGTGAACCAACTCTGAGAGGTAATTAGCAATAGCTAACTGGAACATTGTACCGGGAAGGGTTCTGGGGTGAGATCTAGGTTCAGGGCCAAGGGAACTAATATTAACAAAGGTCCACAGCATGGGCAAGGTTCGTGAGCTTGAATATTGAACAGATTTCCCATCTCTGATAAATATAAATGTGTGTTGTCTGTGTGTCTATGTATCTGTGTGTCTGTGTATGTGTACATGTGGGTTCATGTTCATGTGGGTACACAGGCATGTGGCGAACAGAGGTCAACCTTGAGTGTGGCTTCTAAGGAGCTGTACAGCTTTTTGACAGTGTCTCTCATTGCCCCGAGGGCTTTCCTAATAGGATATGCTTGTTGACCTGCAAGCCCCAGGGATCCAGCTTCCCCAGTGCTGGGATTAAAAGCATGCACCACCATACTTGGCTTTCTTATATGAGTTCTGGGGCCTTAATTCGGGTCCTCATGCTTGCATAGCAAGCACTTTACTAATTGGGCTATCTCCCCAGCCAGAGTCATCCCTGAGTCCAAACGGGCAATTGGCAAGTGTATTAGTGTGAGACTGGAGTTACAACAATTGATATGAAAAGTACTACAAGCAGCCGAGGCACACCTTTAATTCCAGCACTCAGGAGGCAGAGGCAAGCAGATCTCTGTGAGTTCAAGGCCAGCCTGGTCTACATAGCTAGTTCCAGGCCAGCTGGGACTACAGGGAGACACTATCACAAAAGGACAAGAAGAAGAAGAAGAAGAAGAAGAAGAAGAAGAAGAAGAAGAAGAAGAAGAAGGAGGAGGAGGAGGAGGAG
>NW_008346082.1:2736805-2739921 GCF_000622305.1 Nannospalax galili | reverse complement strand
TGTGTGTGTGTGTGTGAGAGAGAGAGAGAGAGAGAGAGAGAGAGAGAGCTTAAAAAATGGTCAAAAGGTAGCTATGTGTATGCAGGTGTGTGTGTGTGTGTATGTGTGTGTATGTGCATGTGTGTACTTAAAAAATGGTCAAAAGGTAGCTATGTGTATGCAGGTGTGTGTGTGTGTATGTGTGTGTATGTGTGTATGTGTGTATGTGCATGTGTGTATGTGTGTATGTATGTGTGCATGTGTGTGCATGTGTGCATATGTGTGTATGTGTGTATGTGCGTGTGTGTATGGTGTGTATGTGTATGTGTATGTGTGTATGTGTATGTGTGCATGTGTGTGTATGTATGTGTGTATGTGTGTATGTGTGTATGTGTGTGTGTTTGTATGTGTGTGTAGGTGTGGTATGTGCATGTGTGTATGTGTGTATGTATGTGTGCATGTGTGTGCATGTGTGCATATGTGTGTATGTGTGTATGTGCGTGTGTGTATGGTGTGTATGTGTATGTGTATGTGTGGATGTGTATGTGTGCATGTGTGTGTATGTATGTGTGTATGTGTGTATGTGTGTATGTGTGTGTGTTTGTATGTGTGTGTATGTGTGTAGGTGTGTATGTGTGTGTGCGTGTGTGCACATGTGTGTATGTGTGTATGTGCATGTATGTGTGTGTGCATGTGTGTATGTGTGTGTATGTGTGTGTATTTGTGTGTATGTGTGTATGTATGTGTATGTGTGTATGTGTATGTGTGGGTATTTGTGTGTATGTGTGTATGTATGTGTATGTGTGTATGTGTATGTGCGTGTGTGTGTATGTGTGTGTGTGTGTGTGTGTGTGTAGGCCAGAATCAGTATGTCTTCCTCTATCACTTTCCTTATTCTTTGAGACAGGATCTCTCACTGAACCTGAAACTCACTGAGTCAGCTAGATTGGCCAGCCAGCAGCCCCTGTCACCACCACCCAGCACTGGGATTACAGGCACACCTTTTTACATGTGTGCTAGACATCCAAGCTCAGGTCCTTATGCTTAGGCAGTAAGCACTTTTACCAACTAAGCCATCTTCCCAGCCCAAAATGGCAGATTATATCATATGATACTTTACCCCGAACATTTTTAAGTGTTGCATGATAGGGGAACATGGTGTAATTTCAAAAGTATAGGCTTTTGAGAGTGAGGACAGCTTGCATTCTGACCAGATCATTCACTGGCTCTGCTACCTTTGAGCAAGTTACTGAAACTTTCTGAATTCTAGTTTCTTCCTCTGAAAAATGGTGGAAATAATCTTATTTATCTAATGAGATACAGGGCTGAAGGAAACTGAATCAATATACAGGATATACCCAGTGAGGACAGATTAGACTCAGCAGAAGAGCCAATTGTAAAAGTTTCGATAAGGCTACCTAGGGTCAGGTGTGGGGTGCACACCTGTCAATTTCAGCATTTGGAAATCTGAAGCAGGAATTTAAGGCCAGCCTGGGGTACATAACGAGACCCTGTCTCAAGGAACAAACAAACAAAAAGGACCTACTAGCATTTAGGAAGAGGAAGACTTGCTACAGCTTAGAGCTATCTAACAATGGAAGAGGCACCTCATAGCCCACAGTTCTGCAAAACCACAGGTCTACGAATCACAGCCATGGACAAAAAGCAACCCAAGAGCTGGTGGTATGCAGATAATGATTCACTCCCCAACACTACAGTTTCTAATCTATCTTGTAGGAGGAAGGAGCCACCTTCTGCGACCAACCACCACCATGCAGCTCAGGCTCCCAGGACATATCAGTGCTGTGCATCTACAGTGAATGAAAGCACTGCCTGTTTGCCGCTCACCTTACTTCCCTATGGATAACCTTGGTGAAAGTGAGTATCTGGGCCAGCGGAGCATTTCTGGAACTAAATCAAAAAAAGATAATACAACACATAAAACCTCTGGGACACATTAAAAGCAATCCTAAGAGGGAAGTTTATAGCTCTAAGTGCACACATTTTTAAAAAATCAGAAAGAGCACAAATAAATGACACAACATTGCAACTCAAGACCATGGAAAGGCAAGAAAAAATTAAATCCAAACCCAGCAAACAAGAAGAAATAACAAAAATCAGAGCATAAATTAATGAAATAGAACCAAAGAAAACAATACAAAGAATCAATGAATTTAAGGGCTGATTCTTTGCAAAGCTAAACAAGATAGACAGACCCACTGCTCAGTTAACCAAAAGAAAGAGCAAATCCAAATCAGCAGAATCATACATGAAACCTAAAAGAAACCTATATTTGAAAACCTAAAAGAAATGGATGGGTATCTAAAATCATGGGAACCACCAAAGCTAAACCAAGAAGAGGTCAACAGTTTAAACAGACTCATAACACATAAGGAAATTGAAACAGTAATACAAAACCTCCTGACTAAAAACAGCCCAGGCCTAGATGGATTTACAGTAGAATTCTACCAGACATTTAAAAAAAGATCTACAACCAATACTATTTAAATTATTCAAAAAGATAGAAACAGAGGGAGAACTCCCAAATTCCATCTATAAAGCCAGCATCACTCTAATAACCAAAACCAGGTAAAGAAACAACCAAAAAAGAAAACTATAGACCAATATCCTTAATGCACATAGATGCAAAAATCCTCGACAAAATACTTGCAAACCACATACAGACACACATCACATCCACCATGATCAAGTAGACTTTTTTTCCAGAGATTCAGGGATGGTTCAATATACATAAGTCAATAAACGTCATAAATCATGTAAATGGACTCAAAGACAAAAATCACATGGTCATTTCAAGAGATGTAGAAAAGGCCTTTGACAAAATTCAGCATGCATTCATGATAAAAGTCCTAAAGGGAATTGGACTAGAGGGAACATACCTCAACATAATTAAAGCTATATACAGCAAACCCAGAGCCAACATCATTCTAAATGGAGAAAAATTCGAAGTACTCCCATTAAAATCGGGAACCAGATAAGGCTGTCCACTATCTCCTCTCCTTTTCAATATGGTGCTTGAAACTCTTGCTAGAGCAATAAGACAAGAGAAAGAAATTAAAGGAGTACTAATTAGAAAAGAAGGGGTCAAATTATCCCTTTTTGTAGACGATATTATA
>NW_008346082.1:2734530-2736656 GCF_000622305.1 Nannospalax galili | reverse complement strand
ATAGCCACAAAAAAATAAAATACCTTGGAATAAACCTGACCAAAGACATTAAAGAGCTCTATAAGGAAAATTTTAACTCCTTAAAGAAAGAAATTGAGGAAGACATCAGAACATGGAAGGACCTCCCATGCTCATGGATTGGAAGAAATAATATTGTGAAAATGACCATCCTTTCAAATTCAATATATAGATTCAATGCAACCCAAACAAAGTCCCCTTGACATACTTTACAGAACTAGAAAAAAAATCCTAAAATTCATATGGAAGCACAAAAACCCCGGATAGCCAAAGCAACCCTGAGCACAAAGAGCAATGCTGTGGGGATTACTATACCAGACCTCAAATACAGAGCTATACTCATAAAACCAGCATGGTGCTGGCACAAAAATAGACACATAGATCAATGGGATACAATTGAAGATCCAAGCATGAGTGCATGCAATTTCAGCCACCTGATATTTGACAAAGGTGCCAAGAACACACAATAGACAGCATCTTCAACAAATGGTGCTGGCAAAACTGGATCTCCACTTGCAGAAGAATAAAACTAAACCTTTCTCACCTTGCACAAAAATCAAGTCCAAATGGATCAAAGACTTCAATGTGAAACTCAAAACTCTGAGACTGTTAGAAGAAAACATTGGCAGTAACTACAAGATATAGGTGTAGGAAAGGACTTTCTAAATCGGACATCAATTGCTCAGAAATTAAGGTCAACAATCAACAAGTGGGACCTCATTAAACTGAAAACTTTCTTCACAGCTTGCTTTTGTCTTCAGGAGTTCCCACAGAGGCCCAAGTCAGATGAGGATCAGATGCTCTCAGGCTTTCTCCTAAAGTCTGTATCCCTCCAGGAAAGATGTTGTCCTCAGGAATTTGGGGGCTAGACTGGCCTGGGAGCAGGGCCCAGGAAAATGCAGTGCCACCCAGGGAAGCAGAGGGAGGGGAGGGTGGGACCAGGGCCAGAGGGCTCCAGGGGACCCTGGGTTGGTCTTTCTGTAAGAAACAGTGTATTTTTAAATGAAATGGAGATATTTTTTAAATGTTAAAAACTCATTCAATTTTATGTCTTACAGGGTTTATACTGAGTTCAATATTGTATAACTGTAATAATTCAACTATGGACCTAAAAATTTTACAGCCACTTTTGAAAGAGATGTATCTTTGCTCTGGAAATTGTTATCAAATATGTTAAAGCTATAATGAAATGCTTCTTCTAAAAAATAAATGAATAAAAATAAAAGTAAAGAGTGAATGGAGGAAAAGCTTCTGTACAACAAAAGAAACAATCAAGAAAGTGAAGAGAAAATCTTCACCAGTGACACATCTGACAGAGGTTTAACATCCAGAATACATAAAGAACTCAAAAAACAAAGAATCAAGAAAAACCCAATTAAAAGATGGGCTAAAAAATCTAATGGAGAGCACTCAAAATAAGAAATAAAGATGGCTAAGAAACATCTTTAAAGGTGTTCAGCATCGTTAGTAATTAGGAAAATGCAAATTAAAACCACTTTAAGATTCCACCTTACCCCAGACTGGCTAAGACCAAGTGAACAAACGATACCAAATGCTGGCAAGGATGTGGAGAAAGGGGAACATTCATTCACTGCTGGTGGGATTGCAAATTCATGCAACCTCTATGGAAAGCAGTGTGGAGAGCTCTTAAAAAACTAAAAATGGCCGGGCATGGTGGCACATGCCTTTAATCCCAGTACTTGGGAGGCAGAGGCAGGAGGATCTTTGTGAGTTCAAGGCCAGCCTGGTCTACATAGTGATTTCCAGGATAGCTGGGGCTACAAGGAGACCCTGTCTCAAAAAAAGACAAAAAAAAAGAAAAAAGAACCTACCATATGACCCAGTTATTCCACTCCTTGGTATATACCCAAAGGACTCATCCTATTGTAGACACACTTGTACAACTTGCTGCTGCTCTTTTCACAATAGCTTAAAGATGGAAGCAACCTAACTGATTAGTGGTTAACAAAAATGTGGTACATTTACACAATGGAGTTTTACTCAGCAGTAAAGAAAGATGAAATAATGAAATTTTCAGATAAATGGATGGAGCTAGAAACTGTTATACTAAGTGAAGTAACACAGACTGAGAAAAACAAATGACAAAT
>NW_008346082.1:2715471-2733856 GCF_000622305.1 Nannospalax galili | reverse complement strand
GGGACACTTTAAATGGGGATGGCAGAAAGGGAAAATAAGACAAGGAGAGAGAAAGGAGTTAAATAATACCTAGCTAGTATAAAAAACAAGAGGGAATGGCACTAATCCAAAAACCTACTGAAAATTTGCACATACAATATCTCTACATGAGTCAGTATGTAGAGCTGAAGGCTACCTAACAAGGAACTGTGCCAGACAGGAGAAACCTTCCTTTGAGTTGTTAGCCAAGGTCATCCACAGGACTCCTAAAATTACACAGGCTGTTGCCACAGCCCTTAATTGCCTCCCAGACTTGAAGGTAAGACCCTACTGCTGAAGACAGGACATACTTTGGCCACAGGATTTGGAGCGATGGTGCTGGAACTGACCTGGAAGCCACCTCCCCTGAAGGCTAGCTCTCATAGCTTTGGAGAACACTAAACAAGCTGGTATAGGAGAACATCAATCAATGGCCCAGCTCCAGCTTCAAAGCCTAAAAACTACATCAATGACCAGCACAGCAAATGACACTGGTGCAGTAGTAGCACTTTTATCTTGGGGGTAATCAACAGCTACCTAATTCCTCGATGGGAGGAAACTGTAAACCTAGACAAGTACACATAGCTGGAGAGGTCATAGATCTTAGAGAAAATGCCAAGGCTGTCACATCCCTAGAAAATGTGATTTTCTTACTATGTGCAAATTTGCAGACTGTAGGTCCTTGGACAGGTCTCCTATATTAAAATCCACCCACCCAGGGCTCAGGACCATTTCAGAAGAGGGGTCAGAAAAATTGTAAGAACCAGGGAGGAGGTGCATGACCATATGGAAATAGAATCCTACGGGCTCCTGGGACTCTTCTCATACGAACCTACAGTAATGGTGTCAGCACGCACAAGACCCATGCAAACTCAAGTAGACAAAAACCCAGCACAGAACTGTGGAAATGAACAGTGGACCCCAATCTTAGTCCAAGGATTATCAGCAGCAGATTACTGCTGGGTGAGAAAGAGCTGATCTTCTTGAAGGGAGGGATTCTAGATAGGCTGACTAGACCTCAGTGAATGAACTTGCACTGAAGGACAACTGGGGACACTAACTGACATGACAGGCCTTAACACAATGACAGAATGCATGAATTCCAGTGCAGGGGTTATGGGAGGGGTTCAGTGGGGAAGGGGTTATAAAGAGGATTAAAATGTTCTGTATGAAATGCACAAACGTTTAATTAAAAATTTCAAAAAATAAAGAAATCATACTTTATTACTAAAAAACTTTCTAAAAATAATTTTTATTTTTTTGTAACAATTCATTTAACTAACCTAGAATTAATTTAAGAAATGGTGTGAAGACATGACTTTATTTCCTACACAGCTGGTCTGTCAGTTCATCAAAATGCGTTGAACAGCACTTCTTCCCTGCACTTATTTGATGCACAAAATGCATTATTAAATGAATTTGTTCATTTCAAATCTGTTCTATTCTAAATCTATTTGCAAAATCTTTTTCCAGTCACTGTTAAAATTTTAATTTTCTATTATTTTTAATAATAGGGAAAGTAATTCTCTCATGCAATTTTTCTAAACAACAGTAACTGTCCCTGGATACTCTCGTGTTAACTCTTTCAAATGAAGTTTAGAATGATTTTATTAACACAGCCCTGAGGCCTCTAAACAAGGCAGTGGAGGAGCAAGTTTCTTTTACCTCCTCATGGGCAAACATTACTGCTCTTTTGTGCAAAACAAGTGTAGTCTGTGTATTATTTTTCTCAACCCCACTTTGCCATTCCTACAATGTTTGGAAATTTCTCTGGTTTCAGAAGTATTTGTCATACCAAGCACAATTTGGCAAAATGTGTTCTAACCAAACTTCTGCTCCACTTATGCTATTTGGATCTGGAATGTCCCCCCAAAATCCCATGTGTTAAAGGCTTGGTCCCCAGATTGGTGCCATTGAAAGGTGATGGAAACTTCAGATTTGGAGGCCTGATTGGTGCCATTGAAAGGCAATGGAAAACATGTGCTCCCCACCAAGATGAGCTGCCTCACCACAGACTCAAAAGCAACAGCACCAATCAATCATGACTGAAACCTCCAAAACGGTGAGCCAAAATCAACCTCTCCTCTTCATAAGTTGATTATCTTGGTTATATGTTTTAGTATGAAAAGCTGACTTACACAGTCATTAGAGGGTGATGGATGGTGATGACATGTGCAGGAGCTCTTAGAAATAGCAGTTTAAGGGCTGTAGAGATGGTTCAGTGGTTAAGAGCACTGACTGTTCTTGCAGAAGACCCGAGTTTGATTCCTAGCACCCACATGGTGGCTACAAACCATCCTTAACTCCAGTTCCAGCGGAATCTGAAGCTCTCTTTGACCTCCGCAGCATAAATATATATATATATATATCACAGCTTAATCACAATGTCTGGGCACTTATACGAAGCGATCACAAAGTCACTCCAAAGTTTAAAGGGAAAAAGTATGGAGGTGTACCTTTTAGGTGAGTTGTTTTACTATAAAAACCTAACTACCCTGGTTTGGGTTAAATAAACGTTTAATTAAACAGACTTTTTCCCCCAATACTTGTTGAAAGACTGGTGTGCTGGTTAGTTTTTGTCAACTTGACACAGAGACATCTGGGAAGAGGGAACCTTAACTAAGAAACTTCCTCCATCTCATTGGCCTGTGGTCATGTCTGTTCCTGATTATTAATTAATGAAGAAAAAGCCTGACCCACTGTAGGCAGCACCATTCCTAGGCATGTGGAACCTGGGCTATAGAAGAAAGGTAGCTGAGCAAGCCAGGGAAGCAGGCCATTAAGCAGCATCCCTCCATGGTCTTGGCCTCAGTTTCTGCACTACTTGATTGAGTTCCTGCCTTGACTTCCATCAATGAGGAACTACAACCTATGGGTCAAATAAACCCTTTCCCCACTAAGTTCCTTTTGGTCATGGTGTTTTATCACAGCAACAAAAAGTAACTAGAACAACTGGCGAAAATAAAAGTCTGTAGCAGATTTAAACTGTGTCAGAAACTGTCAACTTGAGTTATGAGCTTCATCTTTTTCTTTGCTTTTTATTAAAAGAATTTTCTTGAGAAGCTGGATATATGTACCTGTGGAGCCACTGATCCATTCTGATTTTGATTTTAATGTGAAGTTAGAAATAAGTATATTAGATACATCACTAGGTAATCTGCCTCTTTGTGAGCCAAGACCAGATTAATTTGCACTACTTTTAACCAGCACTGGTGAAAGCCTGGTTTAATAATGAAAGAATGGCTTAGAATCCAACAGATCTGAGTTCTAATCCTGGTTGTTCCTGATACTATTTGGAAAACTGAGAAATTTTATATAACAGCTCTGTACCTCAATTTCCTCATATGTAATGCTAAAAACTGAAACTTATCTTGTATGGCTCAAAGACTACAGACAATACATATAAAGTTTTTGGTAGCTACCTAAGAAATTCTGAATGCCGGGCCACAGATAATATGAAGAATTCCTATTTCCTTGTGATTTCTGGTCCAAGAACGCCACACATTCAGCTATACTGAATGGAGGGAAAAGATTCTAGATTGTTCTCCTGCTTTGCAGAATTTATCCCTAGAAAAGCAATTTCTTGTCTCTGTTTTGAAAGACATCCAAAGGTGTCCACCCACTGCAGCTCAAGCTTAGCACAGTGATGGAAACGCAGCCACTGTTAGATCCTGAAGAAGCAAATGCTACCTCCAGCTCCCCAGCTCACATGATACTCTTTGGCCACTGCTGATTCCCTTCCCAGGCTCCACAGCACGTTCCATGGAGCCATGTCTCAGTGGCAGAAACAAAGGCAAAAGTTTATGCAATCAATAAAGGGAACAAGTGCATCAGGAAGTATTCTCTGAACCATCATCCCTAACAACAGTAACGCCAGACTCACTGCCTGGCACCTTCCCATGTCATGTTATTTGACTGTCACAAGAACCCCGAGAGACAAGAATCAGTATCATCATTTTGCAGAAGAGACAGTGAAGCTCGGAAATTCAAAGTAATTGCCTAATATCCCACAGATCTGTCTGACCCCAAAGCTCAAGACCAGTCTAGCATGCAATGCTGACTCTCCAAAAGTCCACAGGTGAGTTGGACTGTTCTCTGCATGGGGTTCAGAACCTAATTCAGACTCTGACCTGAGGGGAACCTTTGGAATGACTTTGGTTACCAAGCTGTTGTACCTCAGCTCCAAGCACACCATTGCCCATCCCATTTCTCCAGTCAGATGATCCCTGAGGCACTTCCAGTGGAGGATGGAGCACAGAGAGGTAAAGAAAAACTGAAAGGAAGAAGTAGACTGCTCCCTCCTGTCTCTTCTGTAGCCTGGCCACAAGCAATTCATTCCTTTAGCATGAGAATTCTGTTGAGTTTTTTCTCAGTACCACCTTCATCCCTACCCAGAACCCAGTGGTGCTGAGAGGAATGGGTTGCCTTCCCTGGACTTTAACAGTCTCAGTCCTCCCCTCTGTTCCTCCAGCCTTGTGAGTGGCATCTGTTTCCTGAAGTTGCTATCTCTGAGGTTCCTTTGGGCTACCTGAGAATCTGGTTAAAAATCTACCTGGTTAAAAATTATGTCAATTTTTCCTTTAAATAGCTAGCATAGTCTCTGTCTTCTGATGGGACCATGGCTGATGTAATTATTTACTCTAATGCCCCTCAAAATAAAGAAACAAAGGCCCAGAGAAGTGATGACTTGCCTAAGCTTGCAGACATAGTATTAGAATTTAAGATAATGCTGCTATCCTGCTTAGAAATATGCTGCCATCCAGTGAGGCACGTGCGACCATCCCTATGGAGCAGAGGTTTCCATTTTTCTGATGAGGATATATTTCAAATCAGAGGTGTGTACCACCATCCCTGTAAGACAGATGTTGAAATTGAGGCTCAAATGTTAGGTGATTTCCCTAATGACGCCCATCTAATGAGTAACAGTCATATTTTGAAGTGAATTAATTAACCTACTGCTAGCCAGGGCTCTTAACCATCACTCAGTACTCAAGTCTTGCCTCTTCAACCCTCTTGATTTAAATACCTCTTTATCTCCAAGAGCTAGTGGAACCCAGAGCTATGATCTCCACTGTGCTCTTAGGACTGCTTGTTTTAAGACAGGGTCTCATGCAGCCCATGCTGACCGTGAACTTGCTATATAGCTGAGGATGACTTTGAACTGCTGATCCTCCTGCCTCCACCTTCTGACTGCTAGGATTATAGGTATGAGCCATCATGCCTGGTTTTATGTGGTGCTGCCGATCAATCCAGAGCTCCATCCATCCTCAGCAAACACTCTGCCAAATGAGCTACATCCCCAGCCCAAGGGTTGCTCATTCTTGAAGACAGTAGTATTTTCTTTGCACTCTTGACACAGAACAAAAATCTAAATGTTCCATCTACTGATATTTCTTTAGCCATGACCCCAAACCAAAGGGAAGAGAGCAGCTATCTTGTGCACCATCTTATTTGTCTCCCAAGCTCTCTGGGAAGCTTTGGAATGACTGAGGCCCTCTCACAGCCAATCACAATGGTTCTGAATTCTGTACACTGCACACACCAAAAACGGAGGATTTTGCACCAGTTAGGAAGAAGTAAAAAAATCAGCTATGAACCTTTCATAGGCCTCCCATACATGGGGCTGCAAAATGAGAAAACGCCAATGTTATTTACTAGTTATCAAAAAGTACAAAGTTGCACTTCAACATATAAGTCTCTCTCTATTACCTCTTGACAGGTGGAACCCAATTAGAAGCTTCCAATGAGCTGGGTTTGGAGCATAGCTACTCCCTGCTGGGGAGCTCTGCTGATCACAGCTAAGCTGCCTTCAGTTAATCATGAAGGAACTGGATGACTCCCAGGCCAGAGACACTGTGGGGCCATGGTAGAAGGAGGGGCTGTTTGTTGTCTACTAATGATTAAACCTGGGTACCCCAAGAGCTCTTGCTGGGCAATGCCCTGGTTTGCAGGATGCAGCCTCAAAGGAATTCGTATTTGTTCAAGACAGGATGGAGGTTAAGTCAGGAAGCATGGGAGTGTGCAATTCTGGCCAGGTTTTGAAAGTTTAGTCTTCCTACAAATCCAGGAGCAGAGAAATGAGGGAAAAACATGAGTCTTTTGTGCATCCAAGCCTCGGTAGCCAGATCCCTTAAAGGCTTTAAAAGCTGTATTGCTTTTATGTGATAACTATAAATGCCTAACTAGGTACCAGACACCAGCAGTATTGCCTTGTTCATATCAAGGAACAGTTGCTGGGCAGTTATGTACATGGCCTTTACCAGAGACAAGGATGTGTACCTCAAGGGGGCAGCCTTCTGGGCTGGTATGTGACTTCCTGCTTATCTTAGTGTCCTGATTCTTCCGGGTTTCCCCAATGCCCCACAGGAGGCAGTCCAGTTTATCAGAAAGAGCACTGGACCGGGAGGCAGAAGTTGGGCTCTGCTATGCATCTTCTACACAATATAGGAAAATTACTTAACCATGCCCATCCCCCACAGTTTTCTCAGGTGCAAGGAATTTGACAAATCCAACCTTTGGAGGGTAAGGGGATGAAAGAACTATATTTTAGTTTTATATACATTTAACCACGATAATAGAAAAATGTAGCTCCCTTGAAATTACGAAAGACATGAGAAAACTGACCTGCAAAATCATCCCCAAGAAAACGTGAGCACAGACAGGTTGTCTTCAGGGGCTGTCTTAATCTTCCAGCACCTACTTCGATCAGTGCCTAAACCTAAAACACAGAACAGCCCCACCCCACTCCACATACACACACACTCCTCCAGATTCACTGGGTCACAACAGAGGAAGTATCACTCAGCACATTTCATCCAGGCTCCTCCTCCCACAGAACCAAGTCTCCACCTCCTTCTGTCTTTCCAGTCTTTGCTTGAATACACTCAAGGGTAAGGTACTCACTGTCAGCATGAGCTCCACGTCTTAGCTCTGATGAATAGAAAATACGGGACCCAAAACCTCTGTATTTGCTTGTGCTTAGCCTTGGTCCCTCCTCCTGCAGCTGCCTGGATTCCTGACCCCTCTTTTCCAGGGCAGCCTTTGTGCCCAGTTTCTCCTTCTCCTCTTCCTGAAAACCCCTACCAAGCGCTTTGAGGTTTACAAAGCACTTTTCTTATAGGTCATTAACAACATGATGTTCCAAGGGGAAGGAAAAAAAAAAAAAACCGACATCTTGACATTGCTTGGGCCCATTTACAGAAATGAGTTCCTCACCTTGATTACCCAGAAGTTGACATTAGGCATGAAAATAGGCATGACCTTTTCAGCCAGTCCCTAGGGAGGAAGTACTAAAAATATATGTATGTCTTCAGGCACCACGGCCAGGTCTGACGCTTATAAATAGCCTTCTGCTCCCCAGTTAGATACTCAGACAACGTGAAGGAACCTGCAGGCCAATCCACATGTAGGGTATGAGGGAACATCAGTCAGGGCTGGGTTCTGTCCTCTGAGGCATGAGGTGTGGCTCAGAGCACTGGAGACCTTGCCCATTTCTGAGCCATAAGGTGACCCAAAAAAGAAAACGAGAGAGTAAGAGATTTGACCATATTGTAATCACAGTAATCTCCCTCAGTACTTGAGAATTATAAGGACTTGAGCCAAAATTAACATAATTAAGCTCAAATAACTCTATAGCACTATTGATTGAAATAAAATATTTTCATTATTCCCTAAACAATACAGTATAACAATTTGTATAGGACATATAATGTATTGATTATAAGTAATCTAGAGATGATTTAAGCTATATGGGAAATATGCAGAGATTAGATGCAAGTACTACACCACTCTCTACAAGGGACTTGAGCATCCAGAGATTCTGGTGTCTACATGGGGCCCTGAAACTCTGTCAATAGCAAGAAATGACTGTCTCTGGCTCTACCCTTCACTGGATAGTTCATCCCACAGAAGTATTATCAGTTAATGACAGTAAATGTTACCTTGTGAACCAGCACCGTGCTTTACCATCTCACTCAATCCTCACAACAACCCAATGAGGAGGCACTACTGTGAGTTCCAGTTTCAGGAAAGAAAATGAAGCCAATAGCAGGTAACTTGCCCAGGGTCATACAAGCAGTGAGCAAGCACTTATGAAAGGAAGACGGGGCACACTCTGACCAACGTGGAGTTTCCAGGAGCCTCTTGTCCCAGAGACTCTGCCACCTGCAATCTAACTGTCCCTCAGCACCAGGCATCTTATGTCCTGATCCCCAGTCCCTCCACCTTGGCTGTCAGCCATGTGTGACTGAGCACAGGTACTTCTTTTCTAGCTCATTCTAAGCTCCCAGCCCTTAAACCCAGCAAACATCTGCCGGTCACATGCTATCATCACAATCTTGAGTGTCTGTTAGCCAACATTATCTGCTTCATGTATTTCTGCAAAACAACTCACAGTAGTCTCTCCTCATCTGAAATTTCATATCACTGGTCTTCAGCTGCCCAGTCAGCCATGATCAGAAACGTGCACTATTAGAAGTACTTACCAAAATATGAAATATATCAAGTACACTTATTAGATGCAAATATTTAAAATGTTTTACAAAATGTTTTAATTTTAATTGTGTGTGCATGTGTGTGCACGTGTGTGCACGTGTGTGTGCGTGCGTGTAGATGCACTTGCCTGTTTGTGCATGTGGGAGCCAGAGGTTAACACTGAGTGTTTTCTTCTATCTAGGCAGGGTCTCTTACTGAGCCTGGAGCCCACATATTCAGTTAGACTGGCTGGCAAGTGATTCCCTAGAATCCTGTCTCCACCCCACCAGTACTGGAGTTGCAAGTGTGCACCATCATGCCCAGCTTTTATGTGGGTTCTGGGGTTCTGAATTCAGGTCTCTATACTTGTTCAGCAAGCACTTAACCCACTGAGCCATCTCCCCAAACCTAGTTTTAAACTTTTAAAAATATTTAACAAAAGTATTAAATTTAAAAATCAATAAAGAATACCTAAATATTTTAAGTTTAAAAAAAATTACTTTCCTAGTGGGGCGTGGTGGCATATGCCTATAGTCCCAGCACTTGGGAGGCAGAGGCAGGCGGATCTCTGTGAGTTCAAGGCCAGTCTGGTCTACAAAGTGAGTTTCAGGCCAGCTGGGGCTACAGGGAGACCCTGCTTCAAAAAGACGGGAAAAAAATTACTTTCCTTTTATTTGTATGTATGGGTCTATATCTGTGTATCAGCATGTGCATGTGAGTGCAGGTGCCCACCAATCCTCCTGGAGTGGGAATTTCAGCTGATTGTGAGAAAACTGTTATGGGTGCTAGAAACCAAATGATTCGGGTCCTCTCCAAGAGCAGTATGCACTCTTAAATGCTGAGCCCAATCTCCAGCCCAGAACATGTTTTAAATTCCACACCACTCTGAGGAGCATGTTGAACTCCCTTGCTATCCTGTTCCATCTGCCTATGACACAAATGATCCCTTCCTCCCACATACCCACGTCACATACACCAGCCACCCACTGCTCAGTAGCCATAGCAGCCATCAGCTCCATTGTGAGGGCAATGCAGAGACGGCATTCAAGAAACAACAGCCCTGAAGTACAAGAGTGGGGTGGCAATTCTACACAGTATATTATAAGAATTTTTCTATTTTAGTGTAAGTTGTTAATATCTTATTCTGCCTAATTTGTAAATCAAGCTTTACTGTAAACATGTATATATAGAAAAAACAGAATATGTAGGGTTCATTACAATCCAAGATACCAGGCATCCACTGGGATCTTGGAACATGTTCCTGTGGGTAAAGGGGTGAGGCATTGCTTTAGTTTTATTTAGCTATATCTAAATAGCAAAATTTGTGAAATCACATGCTAGTGTACTGGTCAAGATTTTCTTAAAAACATGCAACTTGTAAAACTGGTTTTTTGTGTGTATTGTTTTCCATCAGCAAAACATACATCACCGCTGGCATGCATACCCCATCGGATGCACAGATCCCTCTACAACAGTATAATCATGTGGCCAATCCACCTTTTCTGATAATTCCAGTGAGGACTTGAGAAACAGTTCAACAGCAGAGCCCTTACCTTGCGCAAGGCCCTGGGTTCAATGCTCGCCACCACAAAAAAAAAATAAATAAATACAAATACTAGCCAGACAGGCAATTTCCTAAGGGTACTGGACAGTACTGAGACCAGTGGGACAAGGTGCATTTTTTGCATGTTTCCAGAAATAACCTCATGAGAGACTATAAAGTAGCTAGCATTTCATCTCCACTGCTTGTAAGTTCCTGAACAAATGACTTCTTTGAGTCTCAGGTTCCCCATTCTCCAAGGGGAACACCCACTCCAACGATGTGCCCTGAGATCACATACAAAACTCATCTAACACAAATCTTGGCACCAAGTAACTACGGAATAGATATCAACTACCCTTCTTTTCCACAAACGCAGTGTGTGAAATGACCTGGAGACGCTGGCTAGTGCTGTCCATGCTGAGAACCTGGTTGGCACCTCTCTCCAGCCATGCACTGCTCTGCGTACAACCTGGCTGGAAGGCTGATTATCTTTCCAAAACAAATCCTCGGGACAAAATCATTCTTAACATCAAGACAGAATTTCTGACTAGAGGACAGAGGGCTGGCCCCTCAAGTTTTCTCTTAGCAACACGTTTCCATGATGCTTAGGGGACAGCTGCCCTGTTTTCAAAGGAAGCATAGGGGAACAGGGCTGGGCTCTGACCTGGGGGTGGTGGAACCGGCACTACATGTAACTAGATGCTTAAGCCATATGATTTCATGAGAAACCATCAGCCATCACTGTGAAAAATGCTGGGGTCTCTGGACAGTCTACAGGGCTCTAGAGGAAGCAGAAGAGGGGCAGACAGTCTTAAGGAGGTGGGGTGATGGTCAAAGCCATATTTGCATCCATTTTCACTCATTATCATGTGGTGTTAAGGAAATTTCCTGCTGAGCAAAGTGACCTTGACATGTGATTTCTTGTGTTTTTCTGGGTATATTCAGAATATTATAAGAAGTAATGATCCCCAAAGAGCCACATAAGACAGTTTTCATCAGCACCCAAAGGAAGATTTTACCTTTTGCCCGTTTCGCCAATGTTTTTTAGTGGTACTATAAAAAAAAAAAGAAAAAGAACAAGAGCTATAACCTTCGACAGTGCCCTTGTAGGTGGTGCGACATAAATGTGCCTTTCACTACTCTCCAACACCAGTCAGCAGTTCTAAGCTGATGAGTTTAATAAACACCTGGCTCCTTCTGTTTTTCTGGATTTGTTGCTGTTGTAGATAGTGTTTTTTTTTTCTTTTGGTGTTCTGAGATAGGATCTTGCTATGGAAGCTCAGTCTGGTCTAGAACTCACAATGTAACCCAGACTAGCCTCAAACTTGTGATACTCCTGCCTCAGTCTCTCAAGTGTTGAGATTATAGGTGTATATCACCACACCCAGCTTTCTAAACTCTCTTTTCCCTCCAAATCTTGGGGGATGTTCTCCAGCTACTTCATGTACTAGACTTTGGGACCTAATAGCAAAAATCTAGGCTATCAGATCCTAACTCCTTGAATCTCAACCACTTTGAGTCCACATTTGGGAATATGGTTGCAAAGGATTTAAAAATAAACTTATCCCAGTCACCACCCATCAAAGAAGCTTCTTTTTCAAGAGTCAGAGATAATTACAGAGTTCCACAACTGGTCACACACAGATTGTCTGTGAATTTCCAAAGTCTAAGTGGCACATCTAAGGATAGAACTTCTATACCTAAGGCTCACAGAACACAGAACAAGGGATGAAGAGAACACCAATGCAGCTTTCCGCTCTCATCGATGAAGCTCCCTCATGCAACATAAGGCTAGGAATGTAAAAAGTCACAAATGACCAAAACGCAGAGAATAAGAGTTGGCAGAGTGTGGGTCCTTGGACAGGACTCCTATATTGAGGTCCACCCACCCAGGGCTCAGTGACCATTGCAGAAGAGGGGGCAGAAAGAGTATTAAGAACCAGGGAGGTTGTACATGACCATACAGAAATAGTCCTACAGGCACCTGGGACCCTTTTCATACAAACCTACAGCAATCATGTGAGCATGCACAAGACCCATGCAAACTCAAGCAGACAAAAACCCAGCACAGAACTGTGGAAATAAACAGCAGGCCCCAATCTTAGTCACAGAATTATTGGCAGCTGATTACTGCTGGGTAACGTATAGCTGATCTTCTTGAAGGGAGCGATTCTAGATAGGCTGACAAGATCCCAGTGGATAAACTTGCACTGAGGGACATCTGGGGACACTAACGTGACATGGTAGGCCTTAACACAAATGACAGAATGTATAAACTCCAGTGTGAGGGCTATGGGAGGATGCCAAAGGGGAAGGGGGTATAAAGATTATTTTTGGTATGAAATACACAAAAATTCAGTATTTTTTTAAAACTCTTACATTAACCACAAAAAAAGAAAAGGAAAGAAAAGAAAAGAAAGTCTACATTGAGATTACACCTCACTCTGGTCAGACTGACAGTCATCAAAAAAACAAATAAATGCTGGTGAAGATGTGGGACACACCCAGAGAACCTTATACAGTGCTGGTAGAAATGGAAACTAGTCCAGCCACTATGGAAATCAGTAAGGAGATTCCTCAGTAAACTAAAAACAGACCTAACAAATGATTCAGTTATACCATTCCTCAGTATTTACCCAAAAGACTCCAAGACAAAATTTCAGAGATGCTTGCACATCAGTGTTCACTGGTTCTGCAATAGTGAAGTTATGGACTCAACCTAGGTGTCCACCAACAGAGAAGTAAAGACACTGTGAGTATGTATGTACAATGGAATTTTTCAGCCGTGAATGAATGAAGTTATGTTGTCTGTAGGAAAATAGATGCAAATGTAGATAATCATATGACTGAATTAATATCATGTTTTCTCTCATTGTCATAAACTATAGATACATAAATCATACGTGTACAGATGACATGAAAGTAGAAGCAAAATTGTCTGAAAGACAAAGGAGGCTAATAGGAGTGGGGAGGAGGGAAAGAGGGGAGGACAGCAGGGCACAGAGAGAGGATGAGCAAAGTACATTATATATTTGTATGAAAATGGCTTTATGGAAACTCGTATAATAAAATTTCAAAAACAGAAAAAATAAATGAACTTCTGATTCTGGTCATGCAAAACCTTGTTCGATATAAGTAAGATCTATTATCCAATTTTCATCCCCAAATACCTTTTGTTTCCGATAACTAAATCCACTGTAAAATGGATAAACTGAAACTAAAGGACATCTGGGTACACAAACTTGACTAGATAGGCCTCAACATATATGACAGAATTCATGAAATCCAGTGGGCAGGCTGTGAAGGTTGCAAATGGGTAAGATGGTCTAAATATGATTAGGATTTACAGTATGAAATGCACAAGAGTCAAAAAATGTTTTTAAATAAATAAATCCACTGTAAAAGAAAAAACAAATGTTAAAATATAAATATTCCTGTGATGGCCAAAGCTCCACTGTCAGCTTGACTGGATGTATAATCACCATGGAAACACAATTTTGTGTATGTCTACGGGGTGTGTCCAGAAAAGCTTGACTAAAGACGCAGACCCACCCTGAATGTAGACAGCAACATCCATGGACTGCAGTCCCCAACTGAAAAGGGGAAACCCAGCTGAGCGCCAGCATTTATCGCTCTCTCTTCCTGACTGTGGACAAAATATGACCAGCCGCCTCACACTTCTGCCACCACAGCTTCCTGCCGTGACGGACTTTATCTCCAAACCGGAGTCAAAGTAAACCCTTCCTTCCTTCCAAGTAGCTTTCATCAGGTATTTTGTCACAGTAACAACAAAAGTGACTAATGCAGTTGTACAGTAAAAGATAATTAAAATGCATCCAGCACAAAATCAGTAATTATTTATTGTTAGCAATGGCAAAACTACCATAAGATGACAGTACTCAAGAAAAAGTCCATTGCAATGGTTTTAATAAGGAGCTCAGTTTTAAACTCATGTAAATAAAAAAGATGGGCAGAAAGATTACAAATTCAAGTTGGGCTTTGTGGCAAGGAAATAAAAATAAATAATAATGATGATGATAAAATAGTCATGTAAATGATAAACAAAAAATTTGAGAATAGTTCTTAGACATCATGGTTGGTAAGATGACTCCATCAAAAAAGCATTTTCCACACAAGTAGGAGAAGCAGAGTTCAATCCCCAGCACCCATGTAAAAAGCTGGGTATACTGGCATGAGTGTGTTATACCAGCTCTAGGGAAGGGGAGACAGTCAGACCCCTGTAGCTTATTGGCCAGTCAGCCTTGTCCCAGGTCCTAGTGAGAGGCCCATCTTAAAAATAAAATTTAAAAATGAACAATTACTGAGTGAGAGAGAATGACATCCATGGTCGACCTGTGGCTTTCATGTGCACGTTGAGACAAATACATACACCACACACACACACATCCCTGCATCATATACACAGAAAAAAAATTACCCAACTCTTTCAGATTTATCAAAATCTGTATTTTTAATATTTTACAGTTTTCAACTTCAGAATAAAGACAAAGATAGGAAAAGATGGTTCAGCATTAACTTGCTGTTCTTACAGAAGACCCAAGTTCATTTCCCAGCACCCACATGGCAGATCATAACTGTCTGTAACTACAATTTCAGGGGACCTGATGCCCTCTTCCAGGCTTTGTAAGCACTAGGCACACACATGGTACACATACACACATGCAAGCAAAATACTCATATACATAAAATAAAAATAAATAAATCTTTTTAAAAAATAATAAAGACAGCCGGGCACAGTGGTGCACACCTTTAATCCCAGAATTCAGGAGGCAGAGGCAGGAGGATCTCTGTGAGTTTGATGCTAGCCTGCTCTACATAGCAAATTCCAGGTCATATGGGGCTACAGGGAGAACCTGTCTCAAAACAACAAAGACCAAAAAAAGCTGTTTAAAAAATAAAGATGAATATATGTTGTCTTTCTAGCCCTTTTAAAGCCAGGGAATGCTTCCTCCCATGTGCTCTGACCCTCTTTTGATTTTTGAGACAGAGCCTTATGCAGCTCAGGCTGGTCTCAGAGTCACTGTGGAGATGAAACTGGCCTTGAACTCAGTGATCCTCCAGATTCTGCCTCCCAAGTGCTACAATCACAGGAGTTTATTACCACACCTGACTTCCCTGGATTATTTTTCTTTTCTTGTGTGTGTATGTGTGTATAGTGTGCAGGGGTGTATGCATATTCACATGTGTGTGGGTGTATGTGTGTATACATGCATGTGAAAGCCCAAATTTGACATCAGGTATTTTCCTTGATCACTCCCATTTTATTTATTGAGGGGAGGGTCTCTTGCTGAACTCTGACCCTGTCATTTCCAGCTAATCTGGTTAATCGACTTGCCCCAAGGATTCCTCTGTCTCTGTCTTCTGAGCACTAGACTACAGATGGCCACCATGCCTGCCTGGCTTTCACATGGCTCTAGGAATCCAAACTTTGATCTTCATAGCAAGCACTTACCCACAGAGTCATCTCCCCGACCCTCTACATTCACTCTTTATCCATCTTGTGAGCTAATCCCCACTCTCTTATTAAGGTCTCCAAAGAAGTATTTCTCCCTCATACATATGCATGTTCTGTCCACGGACAGCAAGAACTAGCATCAATTCTAGGATGAAAAGCATTAGAACATAAAACAACAGAAATGCCTAGCCACCGCTGTTTTGTTTCATAATATACAACGTAAGTTGGGGGGAGGGGAAGTAGAATCTTTCTAATAATAATTTCTAGAATTTTGCTAGTTATATACTGTATTCGTTATGTTTCTGCATCTGTAGTCAAAATACCTGATGGAAACACCTTAAGGGAAGAAAGGTTTACTCTGGCTTACAGCTTCAGAGCTATCTCAGTCTACCATGGTGGGGCAGGGATGAAGCAGGAGCATGTGACAGAGGCTCCATTTGTGGCAGTGGGAGTTTCAGGCTAACCTGGTCTCTATTGTGAGTTCCAGGCCAGCTGGGGCTATAGGGAGACCCTGTCTCAAAAAGACCAAAAAAAAAAAAAAAAAAAAAAAAAAAAAAAAAAAACACAACAGGGGCAAAAGAGATGGATTTACCGTTTTTAGCGGATTAAAACACCACAGGGGCTAGAGAGATGGAGTTAATTAAGCCTTTTAGCAGTTAAGAGTATACTACTCTTCCAGAGGACCCAAGTTTAGTTCCCAGCACCCACCTCAGACAACTCATAACCACCTACAACTCTGACTACTGGGGATCCAATGTCCTCTTCTGGCCTCCACAGAAACTACACTCACATGCACATACCTATACACAAACACACACATATACACATAATTTTAAAAAATTAAAACAAATTCTTCAACATAATTCCACAGTTGGAGACTGGTTGTTCAAACATGGGGAACACTTGAGAGTCAAACCATAATAGACACCAGGGACATGAGAGGCAAGAGCCCACACATTAGAACACAGCCTGGTTAGATCTGGCAGTCTCCATTTGCCACTGTGGATACACAGAGGCAAGACAGTGCACGAGTCCTCACATTCCCTTCTCAAACCCACTCTCCTGCTTCCATCTAAGATCCCCGAAAGCAAAACAGTTACCAGTGGTCAAGGTCAACGTGAGCCTTCCCAAATCCAGGACAGGTCCTGCACATCTCTACAGCCCAAGGGGAATCAGGGCCGGGAGAGTCTTCTCTCGTGTGAAGACATGAGTTACCCTAACTTCTGGGTCAGTTCCTAGATTTTTCTTTAAGGTGCAGAGTCAAGACAATGGGAAAAGAAGGAAAATTAGTCACTGAAAGACTCAGTTGACCTCCTTAACCAAAAGCCGAGGAGAGAAGAGTCAGAGATAAGCAAGCTCACGTGGGTTCTGATGAATAAAGATCCGGGACTGTCATGCACTGAGGGTACAGACACTGCAAAGCAGCTGTTGGATACTGAGGTTTTTAAATGTAGTTCTAGGGAGCGAATCCTAAGCACCTACTTGACCACTAAGCTACATCCTCAGACCCCACATTAGATTTTTAAGTTCTGCTATGACATTTTCAGAAGAGACAGCAGAAACACTCCATCCTACCTACAATTATTCTTTGCTACCAAGAATCGTAGTACATACCTGGGATCCCAACATGGGAGGCCAAAGCAGGAGGGTCACAAGTTTAAGGCCAGTCTAGAGTGCATAGTGAGTTCAAAGCTACCCTGAGTTACATAGAGAAACCCTGTATCAAACAAATATTATTTGTGGGCTGGAGAGATAGCTCAGTGGTTAAGAACACTGGCTGTTCTTGCAGAAGACCAGGGTTTGAATCCCAGCACCCACATGGCAGCTAGTAACTGTCTGTAACTCCAGTTCCAGGGAATCCAACAGCCTCTTCTGTCCTCCGCAAGCATTGCATGACACAGGTGCACTTACATACATGCAGGCAATACACGCATACACATAAAAACAATAAACTGAAAAATATTATTTGATCTATTATTTATCGACTGGGACTCAGTGCTGTTCTGAACCATGACTGATGACCCATGCCAGCAAAATATCGAGTGTCAACAAGCTAGCAGATCAGGTGGCAGTACTGATGTGGTTGTGTGTCTTTGTGTGTGTTCCTACCTTAACATAAGTTGTTCTCCTCTCCCCCTTCCCTATTAGACATTAAAGGTGTTGACATCAGACATGCTTGCCTTTTATAAAATGGGAATAAAGGATACAGACCTCTACACATAGCATGACAGGAAATACTTATTACAGGGTAGTGCTGAGGCCATTTAGCTACAGGCAATGTACACTACACTCCATTCCCTTCACGGAGGCTCTGGGAAAGGAAAAGAAGTCCCATCTGCCAATTCTGAAATTCCCAGTGTACCGGCCCCAGCTTCCTCTACTATTAATTACTCACACCTCTCAATTCATTGCCCCACACCAGCAAGTCTAGTAGCACAGCTGAGAACCATAAATTTAAATCCTTTGCTTCAGGCCAATCAACATATTCATTTGAAAGCCAGAAGTATCTATGAGCATGATGCCATTAGACAGAGAAATAATCCCCAAAGCAGGACAGACAGTAATACGCCCATGCTGAGTGTGAACCTTTCCCAATCCTGACAGAGCCTCTTCATCCCAAAGCAAATTAGAACCTCAGGTGTCTTCTCTGATCAGAGCCTGAATATGAATGGGGAGACTCCATAGTCTGGGGAATAAAATCCATCCAACACCTTTCACTATCATAGCATTAAAAACACTGAGTTGAGAGCCTGAGCCTTTAACAGCTGCGCCCACTCTCCAACCATACTCAGATGCCAAGGAGCTCAGAAAATAACCGACTGTGACTAGTAATAATCAGATATATAGCGATTAGAAACGCATGTGCAAACATCTTA
>NW_008346082.1:2698719-2715162 GCF_000622305.1 Nannospalax galili | reverse complement strand
ATGGAGATCTTTTTTAAAGGTTAAAACCTCATTTAATTTTATCTCTTATAGGGTTTATACTGAGTACACTATTGTATAACTGTAATAATTCAACTGTAAACCTGAAAATGTACAGCCAATTTTGTAAGAGATACATCCTACCTCAGGAAATTGTTATTGAATATGTCAATGCTGTTGTAATGAAATGCTTTTTCTAAGTATGTAGTTATTAAATAAATAACTTTTTAAAAATCAATATTGGATGAAAAGCATTAAAAAAACATTGGGTTGAAAGATTGTACAAAAAATTAACTTTGCAATTAGTTGGAACTGGGTTCAAATATATCCTGGCCACTATACATTAACTTTTCCTTCCTTGTGACAATTAATTTCACATTTCAGTTTTACTAGATTAAGGAATACCTAGAGCATTGTGTCTGAGTTTATCTGTGTATATGTTTTCCAGAGGTTGGCAAGCATGTGGATGACTGACCAGGAAGATCCAGTCTTAATGTGGGTAGGCGCTATCCGACCAGCTGTGGGCCTGGGTAGACCAAGAAGGCAGAGAAAAATGATCTTTCTAGGCTTCAACACTCTTCTCCCTCCCTTGACATCAGAACTCCAAGCCCTCTAGCTTTTGGATTCCAAGATTTACACTAGTACGTACACACACACACACACACACACACACACACACACACACCAAACTTCTCAAGCCTGTGGCCAAAAACTAAGAATTGTACTCTCATATCTTACGGTTTTGAAGCTTTGGGATTTGGACTAACATGGCCAGCATTTCAGGGTCACCAGCTTACAGACAACATACATGGGAGTTAGTTCCCATCATCGTGTGAACCATGGTACGTAGGTAGGTAGGCAGGTAGGTAAATAGATAGTAGATAAATGGGCAGATATGTAGCCTGGAAACAATGATAGATACAAGATACATAGATAGACGCTAGATAGATAAATGATAGAGATGATAGGTAATTGATAGATGGATAGATGATATAAATGATAGATGGATAATGAAGATGATAGCAGGATAAATGATAGATAAGATAGATGATAGATAGGTAATAGACAGATGATTAGGTAGCTAGGTATACAGATACTAGATGACAGGTAAGTGGGTAGATAAATATGTGATATATAGTGATAGATGATAGATTGATGGATAGATAAGACAGACAGATATCCATCCTACTAGTTCAGTCTTTGGAGAACCCAGACTAATACAATTCGTGATCACAGCTTTGTTTTTAATTTTATATTTTCCTGTTTCATTGTATCTATTTTTTTTTTGTCTTTTTGAGACAGGGTCTCCTTGTAGCCCCAGCTGTCCTGGAACTCACTATAATCCATTTGAACTCCTTAAAAAGCACATGAACCACAGCAGAAAATAAAAAAAATAGAAGTCACATTACTAGTCACTTGGTTACTTTGCACATCAATTTCCTAGGTATGTAATAGGAGTTTAGGACTCAGTGTCCAATATCCCTTTCAGCTGTAACCCTGCTAACTCCTGGCTTTGATTTCTACAGTTCAACAGCCATGTTGGGGTTACACAGCCTTGACATAGTAAGGGTAAACAGCAAAAAGTTCCTTCAGTGTGTCGTAAATTCTCTTTATGCATTTATTGTGAGGCACTTCTGCTCTGGAAGACTGTTGTATCACTGATGAATTTTGAACTCATTTTGTAGATACCCTCCCATTCTCTTATAATCTTATAGGGAGCATTCCCATTATACAGATGGGAAAAGTAATACAAAGAGACTAAAGTTGCTCAAAGTCAACCAGCAACTTGAACTCTGATCTCCTGACTCTAAATCACTCTCCAACACCCCCCACCAACCTCTGCAAAAGATCCTCCATTTCACACTGATCCACACATCTCCGGGCACTGCTTCTCTGGTCTGTTGCTGTGGACAGTCATATGTTCCAGTTCTATGGCACACCACAGAATGGGTCTTAACTCTCTTTTGACTTACAGATAGACCTTCTAGTGTTTGAAAACAGCAAACCTATATTCTTAAATCCTTTATTCCTGAGCTAAACATCAAATTCCCTCTGAGCTACTTTATCGACGAAGCCCAAGACATTCAATGCCTGGGGTTACTAGCTATCCAAGGACCTGTGGAGAAAAATATAATGAATTGGCTCCAAGTCAGTGATGATACGATGGTACGTCTTAGTTGAAAACTTTATGGAATTCAGAGTCACCCAAGAGACACATCTCTGGGTGTGTCTATGAGTATGTTTCCAGAGAAGATTAACTTGAAGGGAAAAAAGACTGGCCCTGAAAGTGGGTGGCCCCTTCCAACAGGAAGCCCAGATATAAAGAGATCCAAGGAAAGAGTGGTGCGTGCCTGACTGTCTCTGCTTGTTCCTCCTGAGCCAGTCATCTGCTGACATCAGACACCAGCTTCTCTAGCCTCCCCATGTAAACTCGGTACAGCAATTCTCCAAGGATCTTCCAAGCATTCAGCACTGGATTATGACTGCAGAGGTATTCAGCTTCATGAACTAAGCAACAGCTAGGCTCTCTGCCTCTCCAGCATACAGCCATTGTTGAACTACCCAGCCAGTATCATGTAAGCCAGTCTAATAAGTGTTCCTTCATTATATAGTGATAATAGAATATATATATATACATATATATTATTGGTTCTCCTCCTCTATAGAACCTGGCCTAATGTAGATGGTGAAACTAATATTAATAGACATTTAATTAACTGATTGAAAAAATATACATTTATCAACTTCATTGTGAAAATATTCATTTAAAAAGTTCATTACATATAAGAACAATTTGGGGCTAGGATTGTCCTGTTTTTCCAAAATTTCTGCATACACACCATGATTAGAAGACAGCCAATTGAGTGAAAAACTCATTTATAGGCAAATAATTATAAAGACAAAGCTATAAAAATCCTTTTAATTTTTATGAAAATTTTAACATTTAATTGAAGGTATGTGTGCATTTTAATGTGTTTGGTAAGCGAAGAAGATTCTAGAAAACTCTAAAGGAAGTTTAAAATGGTCCTTAGTCTTCTGCCTAAATTTCCCCATGTAGGCTAAGATACATTTTAGTGAAACTTCTCCTTATGGTCTTACACTTGATGTAGTTTCTTCTAGATGCTAAATTTGGCCAAGAAATTGAAGCTCATCTGTTTGGAATAAGATGAAACTGTTAGGGAGCACTTTGGGCCTGCCACAACACTGCCAATTCAACCAATACTGTGCCAGAGATCTGTGATCCCAGAAATTCAAAAGGAAGCCTCCTCTCTGCACACCAAACTTTATCTCTTCCAGATATTATGAGAAAATACTTTAAAAAAAAAAAAAAGCTCAAGTTCTGACAGAAGAGCCACTAAAGTCAGCTACACTGCCAAGGGCATGGTTTTAATTGCCGGAAGGAGCCTTGGGGTGCACTGGCAGGATCCTAAAATTGTTGTAAGTTAAAAACCATCTCGCATCCAGACACAGAGACTGCTGTTAATTCTGTTAAGTTCTTGTATTCATGTGGCATGCTTGGCATGAAAAATGGGCAATTCTTTAAAGGCTCAATGGCTCTTAAGAACTGCCTTTCTAGAGCCTAAGGGGAGACCATCTGGCAAGAAGTCTTTATCCCCAGAGCCCTCAGAAGTCACTGAGGGCAGAAACTAGGATTGTGAATCCTGAGGGCTAGTAATGATGACAACCCTACACACTTCCTGGAGGGCTGAGCCTGACTCTTGGCTTCAATCCCAGGCCATCATGGAGTCCTGGGGAGGTGCATTACAGGGGCAACAATATTGATAGGCCCTGCTGAAACCACAGCCAATTCTAGAGCTTGCTCCCCTGCAGAGGAAATGAAAACATGCACTTCTAGGACTTCCTGAGTCCTTCTGCCTCAGGCAAGAAATAAAGCTCTTGAGAGGACTGAGATATGGGAATGGGGTCATGAATCAAGGAGATGTAGGAAAAGCTTCTACCCTTAGGTATTCTAAGTCCTCAGAGACTTAGCATCCTGAGTGAGGATGAATTTAAAGGCTGTGTGTCCACAGCTAGAGCTATAGCTCAGACATAGAGAACTTGCCTTGCGTAGTCCTGGGTTCAAATCTCTAGCAAGAATAACACCAAAAAACCTCCTATAGCTCCATCTAGTAGTTCAGGAGTCTGTCCAGGGATGCCTCCCACCCAATCATGGAAGCCTACTGCTATCCATTCCTCTCTGCCAAGGCCCTTCAGATTGATGCTCAAATCTGAAGGTTCTAGACCCTGGTTTCCTTGTTTCTATCTACAGACTGTCCTTGTCTGTATTCCCAAAACCAGTCCTCTTGGCAGAATACAATCATCTGTAGAATCACACCTCTAGTTGTCTAGGCAAAAGTTCTGGATGTTCTTAAAGCAGAAATTTCTATAGCTTCTATGTAGAGACTCACACCCTTGAGAAAGGGGACCAGTCAGCTCAGCACAATAAACCACCTTCAGAGATACAATAATACTAATTGGGTTGGGTGCTGGTGCTGTGTGGGAGCTGTGCTAGCACAGAGGAGAGAGCAAAGGACAAGGCCCTCTGAGACCCACCCTCACAGAGGTTAGAGTCACCCTCACACCTGCTGAGCAGACATTCTGCTTCCTTACCCACTGCTTGTAACTGGCGATCTTGGTTCCCAGAGCAGCTTGAATCTTCCCAAATGTGACCCGAGTCATAAGAAGGTCACACCTATGTGGACCAATTCAACCTGAAATAGCAAAACAAAGAATCAGTACATCTGAGTTTCAGTCCATCCTTTCTGATTCTTTTCAGTCTGTGAATGGCAGCTCCAGAAAACTCCATGGTCTATGGGTACCTCCAGCATAGCTCCATCAATCCCTTTGAGTTGCAGCCATAGAGCAAAGAAAGGAAATATAATAGTCAATAAAAACCCTATGGCCATTTCAGTGTAGTAAATGTGGATCTGTCCACTAGACTAAGGAGAAATAATTTACCTCACTGGAGAATACATGTCAGCAAGAAAAACAGAGCTCATGAAAATATATTTATTTTCTATTAATCACACAGCCACATCCCTCACACAGATTAAAATACTCATAACTAAGATTCATCACTACCTGCAGGGTATGTGTCTGATTAAGAAGAAGCATTCCTTAATTGTGAGGTTGACTTCTTGACAGGTAATTCAAGGATACGAATTGTTCTCTTATTACACAGTCTAAGCTAAGGTTTCTCCCAGTGATAAGCGCAGGTACAGATGTCTCTGACTCTTTCAAAGCTTTTGATAGCTAACCTAAATCCTCCAAAATAGCACTCAATACCTACTTTCTTCTACAACCATCAGGGCTAATAGATTTTGAAGACCAAGCATTTATCACTCGGGTAATATACTTTAAAAACAAGAGCTCATTTAACATTTTTCAATTTGAAATTTTTAAACTGAGTATTTCAAGTCTCCTATGTACTCGCTGCAGTCGGTTATGCCTTCCTCTGTGGAATAAGCACATCTCACAAGGTCTACCTTTAAACTGAACTGCCCCCACCAAGAGTCTAGAAACTAACCCCAAGACAAAGTAAAATTGCCTTCAATGAGGCAGACACATTTAAAGGAGAAATTTTTGATGAAATAATAATACTCATATGAAGACTAAAATTTCTTTTGTTAGGCAGAATCATTTCTAGAGTTAAAGAACAAACAGCAATTACAGCTGAGGAACAGAACATCCTGGACTCAAAATTCACCCAGCTTTTAGCACATCACCTCACCGTCATTTTGCAAGAGAGTAACAGGAAACTCTCTTTGGGTGCTCAAACCTTCTTTCCTAGCAATTTATGGAGACTGGAGGCTCTTAGGGATAAACAATCGAGCTAAGTCGGAAGGAAAGTAGACACCAAGGTTCCAAAAGTTATAGGAAATTGACCCCAAAAATGCAGTCACGAAGACATGAGGGGCTGGGGTCAATCTCCAGAACCCATGTAAAAATGCCAGTTGTGGTGATGTGCACTTATAATCCCAGCACTGCAGAGGCAGACACTGGTGGGTCCCTGGGGCTCACTGGATAGCCAGCCTACCTAACTGGTGAGCCCCAGGTCCCAGTGTGACACCGTCTCAGAGAAGAAAGAGGACAGATCCTGAGGAAGAACACCTGAGGTTGATCTCTGGTCTCCACACTCAGTGCACACATATGCACCTGCACACACAAACATGCATACACACTGTGCGTGTGCACACATACACACACACGCACAAAGTGACTTTTCCTTTCCTTTTTTTTTTTTGGTCTTTTTGAGATAAGGTTTCCTTGTAGCCACAGCTGGCCTGCATTTGCTAATGGAGACCAGGCTGACCTCGAACTCAGAGATCTGCCTGCCTCTGCCTCCCGAGTGCTGGGATTAAAGGCGTGTGCCACCACACCAGGCTAATTTTTCCTGTTTTTTAAGTGCTACCTGTTAATTTAAAGTTAGACTTTAGACATCAGTTAGTAATCCCTTTATCAAACAGAAACCATAAACCCATAAAGGTTTGAAGAAGAGACATAGTGGTGCACACCTTTAATTCCAGCACTCTGGAGGCAGAGGCAGGTGGATCTCTATTAGTTTGAGGCCAGCCTGGTCTACATAGTGAGCTCCAGGTCAGCCAGGGCTACATAGTGAGCCTTGGTCTCAAAAAAAAAAAAAAAAAAAAAAAAAAAGGTCGGGGAACTGAAGAGATAACTCAGGAATTAAGAGCACTGGCTGCTCTTACAGAGAACATGGTTTTGGTTCCCACCACCCACATGACATCTAACAACCATCTGTGACTCTAGTTCCAGGGGAATCTGATGCCTTCTTCTGACCTCCATGGGCATTGCACAACACAGGTACACTTACATACATGCAGGCAATTCACTCATGCACATGACATATAAAATATTTCAAAGGGGAGGGACGGAACAAGTGAAAAAAAAGTAACTGTCTAATTAAAGAAGGCTAAATGATGAGCGGTAAATCCAAATGCAGAGCTTCCGGGAGTTCAGCATCTGGTGCTTAGACAACAGTTAAAACATGCCTGTGTCTCTGTGTGCATTTACACTTGTCCACAAATGCACATGTCCACACACAACAATGTAATAGCAGTCTTAAGACTTTGCTAAGGGCTGGTACAGACTGAAAAGAAAAGATATGGGAAAAGCCTCAGTATTGATAGGTAAAAACCCAGACACAGACAAGAACTCCTGCAGAGCAGGGTTTATTTGGAAGATCACACCGGCTGGCTCTCAGCTCTGCAGTAAGGAAGTCACCAGCTTGCAAGCTGCTTTTATAGGGGTGCAGAAGGTAGGAAAGATAAAAAATACTTTCAGGTGGAGGCAGGAGTCGCACATTGCAAAACTAATCAGGGGGAAACAGACTATGCTGACTCATGCTGACTCTGGGGGAAACAGACTATGCTGACTCATGCTGACTCAACTCCTGTTTTCAAAAGGCCCTGGGGCTTGTCTTGTGGGGCTTTGCTGCACTTGGGGAAGGTCACTGCCGACCTGGACTCTAACAAACACAGACCTAAACATAGGCCTTTTTTCAGTTATATAAAAACTTAAAGAACTGGACTTGGTGGTACACACCCATAATCCCAGGACTGGGGAGACTTGGGTGGTACACACCTGTAATCCCCGGACTGTGGAGGTAGAGGCAAGAGGATCATGAGTTCAAGGCCAGTGTGGCCTACATAAGGAGACCTTGTGTCAAAAAAGAAAGTAAAGGACAGACACACAATCTACTACAGCTGTTTCTAGTATTGCAGATAATCGTGGATGGCTTTTTGTGCATTTTTGTGTTTTCTCATTTCTACAGCAAGCATTCATCTTTGATTTTCATATGTAATTAGGAAATGTTTTGTTCTAAAAGGGGCAAGTAAAGATTTGAGATCAAGGGACAGCTAGCCAAGAGAAATCCTTCTGAGACCAGTAGATTGATAGAAGGGAGATTCCATCAAGAACCTGGGGATGGAGACAGTGGAGAAAATGTTAAAACCCACCTGAGAGGCTGTACCTAAAGAGAGGCCAGGGCTGAGCCCAAAGACAGAACTGGGCAGTCCATGGGGAAATCTACTGCTATTATTCTCCTAAATTAATAAAGCATTAGATCAACTGCTAATGACTTGTTATACTTGTAGATTAGTACATCTCTCAACTCTTACCAGAGAAGCTTCTTCTTGCTGTAGATGGCAATTTACAGAGATCCACAACTGATCAACATAAAGACAAGATACTGCCGAGTACTCAGCCCTTAATGGGACACCTGCATCACACCCTCTCCTCCCAGGGCTCAGGGATCATTGCAGAAGGGGTGGAAAGATTATAAATGCCAGAGGTGGTAGATGAATTCAAGGAAACCAAGTTTCCTGAACAGAGCAGGGCAGTTGCACATATAATCCTGTAGCACTTGTGATAACATGCCCATGACCTGTGCAAGTCCAAATCAGACAAAATCTCAGCATGGAGGGGAGAGGTGAGCACAGAGCCCCATCCCTAGTTGAAGAATTATTGTCAATTGATAGCTTCTGGGAGAGGGAGAGTCAGTTTTCTTTAAGGGTGTGATGGTGGTTAGGTTGACCAGACTCTAGGGGATGGACCTATACATACCCAAGAACATTTGGGGAATACAAATGAGACTCAATAGGCCTTAAGAAAAAATAACAGAGGACATAAAGTGAGGGGGGAGGTAATGAGGTGGGAGTGGATCTGAAAGGAGATGGGGGAGGGGTTCTAAATGCAGTCAAAATACATAGTATGAAATTCTCAAGGCTCAATGAAAACACTATTTTAAAAATACAGAGAGATGTATTTTTGTCTGGAGAAATGGCTCAGTGGTTAAGAACACTGGATATTCTTGCAGAAGACCTGGGTTCGAATCCCAGCACCCATAAGGCAGCTAACAACTGTCTGTAACTCCAGTTCCAGGGGATCCAACAGCCTCTTCTGTCCTCCGTGGGCATTGCACAACACGGCTGCACTTACCTACATGCAGGCAATACACGCATACGCATAAAATATTTTTTTAAAAAATACAGAGATTTACTGAGATATCATTGGCATATAATAAACTCTACATATATGAAGTTAAAAAAGAAAGAGCTGGGGCAAAATAAGGAGGGGCTGTAAAGGTGATAGGCTAATTAGTGAGACTGCACATGTAATTTATCCAACTCTGTGAACTGGTGCCTCCAAGTTATCAACTGAATGTGTGGACTCAAGGTCACACTCCAGAAGTAGGCCTATGATTAGCTGCAGAGAAAGATAGCCACCCCAAAAGAAAAGGACAACCCCTGATGCCAGAGGAAAAGGCTGTGACAGACTGGAGCAGATCGGTGGTGTCCAGAAGCACTCAGTCCAGGGCAACAGTTCGCAGCCTAGAAAGACACAACGAGGAGCAACAGCATCCCAAAGGCAGAGTCTGTGTAGGATGGAGGAGACTTTGCAGAGTCCCCAGGGTGGGAACTGTCACTCAGTCCGTATAATCCAGATGACAACCTGAAAGCCTGGCTTCAAGGGGTGTATATGATGTACATAACAAAAAAGAAATTGTTTATAAGTAGAGTGCCCAGCCTTCCTTCTCCCCCCATGCATAAGAAAATTCTGACTTGACCTTCCCCATCCCATCTTCAACCATGAGCAGTGCTGCTTTGCTAAATAAGCTTTTTGACCCTTGTGATGCAGAGGAAAAGGGCTGGTGAGTACAAGGGGCATGGGGTAGAGCTGATAAGGGTATGGAGAAATTTATGGAAGGAAACTGGGGTGAAAGAGCTGGGGAAGCAACTTCAGTGAGAGGGAAACAGATGGAAGAGAAAAGGGGGTGTTGAAAAGAGGTGTTCTTGGGGCTGGAGAGGTGGCTCAGTGGTTAAGAGCACTAACTGCTCTTGCAGAGGACCCGAGTTCGATTCCCAGTACCCACATGATGGCTATGAACCATCCTTAACTCCAGTTCCAGGGGAATCTGAAGCCCTCCTGACCTCTGCTGCAATGCACGACACGGGTGCACTCACATACATGCAGGCAATACACTCATACACATAAAATAAAAATAAATAAAATATTTTTTAAATGCAGTATTTAAAAAAGAAAGAAAGAAAAGAGGTGTTCTGGGTTTGGAGAGATGACTTGGCACTTAAGAACACTGGCTGCTCTTGCAGAAGATCCGGGTTTGGTTCTCAGGATCCACATGGTGGCTAATAATCATCTGTAACTCCAGGTCCATGGGGATCTGGTGCCCTCTTCCAGCCTCCACGGGCATTGCATGCATGGGTGCACTTAAATATGTGCAGGCAAAGCATTCATACATCTAAAATAAAAATAAAGCAAAATGTCTGCTCAGCAGGTCAGAAGGTGACTCTTGGGCATATACCCAAAAGATTTCACACCCCACTACAGAAATACTTGTTCATCCATGTTCATTGCTGCCCTTTTCATGATAGCCAGAAGTTGGAAATGACCTATATGTCCTGTAACTGATGAATGGATAATGAAGGTGTGGTACATATACACACTGGAGCATTATTCAGCTCTTTAAAAAATGAAATTATGAAATTAGTAGGTAAATGAATGGAACTGTAAACAGTCATCCTGAGGTAACCCAGACTCAGAAAGACAAATGTCACATGTTCTCTTTCATAGCTGGATGCTATCTTTGAAATTTTAGATATGCATTTTTCAATAATAAATGGCTACAGGTTGAGGGGAGAGTTCCAGGAAGGGGTGGTAGGATGCAGTGATATGAGGGGGGAAAGGGAACATTAGAGTAGGAAGAGCTGAATGTGGTGGGGAACAGGAGGGCAGAGCAGAGGAGGAAGAATGGGGAGAGGTAAGTAACACCAAAGGCCTTTAGAAAAAAACAAATGGAAACCTACCAATATAGAAACTTCTTAAAAGTATATAAATATACATTATAAAAAGAAAATAAAAGGAATTTCCCTATAACAGGGGGACACTGCCCCTTCTAGACATCATAGACTAACAAAATAAAACCTCAATGCCAGGAATGGACTCCCTCTCTAGAAGCTGTTGACCAGGGGTCCAATAGACCCTTAAATAATACTGGCCATTGCCCCTACCCTTGATTACCCCATCAGTAATGGTGGTAAGACTCTAATGCTAAAGATACTACATACATGAGTTATAGAATAAGAAGAAATCATGTTGGTGCTGACTTTAGAGCGTCATCTCTCCTGGCTAGTATTCATAGCACTGGAAGGTGCCTATACGTGCTACCAGAAGGAAGAAATAATCATCAACCCTATCCAGCTGTGAGTCCTGTGTACTACAATGACAACTGACCTGGCAAGATATGCCCACTGGTGCAATAGTGTCACAAATATTATGCAAGTAACCAACCACACTTTAATTGGATGTAAGGTTCACGTCCTAGGATGGAGCCCATACCTGACATTGATATCAGGCTTAGGAACCAAAGGCTAGACAGGTCACAAGACATAGGAGAGAACCTAATACTAGTCTTCTACTAAACAGTTATCAAATTAAATTAACTCCTAATGACTTATTATTATACTCATAGATTAATACATCTCGCTACTCTCACCAGAGAAGTTTATTTATACAGCAGATGATTAACACAAAAAAACCATAACTAGCCAATGTGTAGACAAGAAGAGGTTGCGAGTGTTTATCCCTGAATAGGACACCTATATCAAACTTAAGCCCCCTCCCCAAGGCTCAGGGATCATTGAAAAAGAGGGATTAAAAAAATTTTAAGAGCCAGAAGTGGTGGATGATCAAAAGGAAACAGTTTTTTAGACAGCTGGTCAGTTACTCATGTGAACTCACAATGGTGACAGCATACAGACACCTATATCAAACTTAAGCCCCCTCCCCAAGGCTCAGGGATCATTGAAAAAGAGGGATTAAAAAAATTTTAAGAGCCAGAAGTGGTGGATGATCAAAAGGAAACAGTTTTTTAGACAGCTGGTCAGTTACTCATGTGAACTCACAATGGTGACAGCATACACAAGTCCCATGCAAGCTCAAACCAGACAAAATCCCAGAACAGATAATAAGAAAGTAAGCAACCCCAACCCAACCTAAGGAAACTGTGAAAACCAGTGGCTGCTGGAGGGGCAGAGACACTCTCTTTCAAGCATGGGACTTGGAAGCTTAACCAGGCTCCAGTGGATGGACCCACACTGTTGTGTGATAAGTATTCCTGGGAAGATGTGAACAAATATCTACCCGAGAAAGGGAACCAATGACAGCCCAAAGTTCACCAGAATCCAGCATCGTGAACCAATGAATTTTTGGGGGGTTACTTACAGTAGCATGGGTGAGGGGTTACTCACAGAAACAGAAATGACTCAAAGATAGCATCTCTAAAGCCCACCCAGGATAGGTGACAGTTCATAAAAGTAGGAAATTTAGAATGCACTGTACAACATGCAGGTGGCTCAGAGGCTGGAGCGTGTCCTTTCTAGGCAGCTCAGTTGGTCTGAGCTGGCTTCTTCTTCCATACATCTGGGCTGAACTCTGCTTCTCTCAGGTGTCTTGGGCGGTCTGAGATCATTTTTCAGGATTCCTAAGGCTTGTATAAACTTGGGGAGTAGGGAACCTAGTGAGCCGGGTCAATTTCAGGGACTTCCTGAAGCTATTAATTTGTTCACTTCCTGAGCATAATGGTCTTCCCTGCAGGGTGGACTGCTTCACTTCTCAAAATATCCTATTCTTTACGTTTCTAAATTTAGAACATCCTGTTTTTGACCTCCCTTCAGGTATTCTGTTATCTTTCTAAATTTAAACCATCTTATTGTTTACTTAACTTGAGACATCCTGTTGTTGACTCAGTTTCCCTCCAAGATGGAAGGTTTTACCCCACAAGAAGCTGCTACAAAACATGCACTGAAGGGCATTTGGAGACACATATTAGACTCTATAAGCCTTATTATATATATGAGTGCATTAAATTGGGGGAGTGAATCAGGGGAGGTATGGATAGAGGAGGGGATTTAAATACTATTAAATTATATTCTATGAAAATTTCAAATTGTGGCACTTGAACACACCCCTCCCACTCCCCTATATACCAAAAATAAATAAATAAATAAATGGAATTTTTAAAAGAAAAATAAAAAGAAAGAAATCCAAAAATAAAAAGACGTGTACTGTTAAAGGAAATAAGCCAGCCTTGAAAGACAAATGTATGTTTTCTCTCATGTGAGGAATCTGGTTTTAAAATATATGTAAGAATTGAAGGTTAAGGGACTATGTGGAAAGGATGATGGGGAAAATGTGGTCCAAGTTCATGATGAATTTGTATGAAAATGCCATAATGAAACCCCTAATTTTGCACAATGAATATACACTAATTAAAAAAGAAAAATAGGGGCTGGAGAGATGGCTCTGCAGTTACGAGCACCGACTGCTCTTGCAGAGGACCAGGGTTTGATTCCTAGCACCCACATGGCAGCTACAAACGTCCTTAACTCCAGTTCCAGGGGAATCCGAAGTCCTCTTCTGACCTCCACAGCATTGCACAACAAGGGTGCACTCACATACATGCAGGCAACACACTCATATGTTGGGACATGCTGTCCTGGCCTCCATCTGCACCTCCCCCGCAGTGACCTTTTGGGCCTCTTGGTTTCTCAGTCTCAGAATTGTTTACCAGCTCATTTTCCGGTATCAGGTCCTGAGAACACCATGACCTGGCACTGACCCTGTGGTCATGCAACGGCTCCCCCACCCCCATTGGATCAGCTGCCTTCTGGACTAGGGTATAAAAGCAACCTGGGGCTGAGAAATAAAGGCTTCTTCTGCTACACTAAAAGTGTGATTGTCTCTTCAATCCTGACGTCCTCTGCTCAGAGATCAGCTTCGTGCTGTGCTGGCGTGGCAACTGGAGGTTCCACCGAGATCTGAGAAAGAGAGGTAAGCGGACAGGGTCGTCCCAGGCCGGCAGAGGCGTATTGGGGTTACCATGGGTAATACTAGCAGTAAACAGGTTAAGAAACTGCTAGAAGAACAAGGAACAGCAGTAAAAACAAAGACAGTAGACACATTCATTAAAACAATAGCAGAGGCCAGTCCCTGGTTCCTAACTGGAGGGGGACTAAATATCCCTGACTGGGAACAAGAAAGCGGGGATTGTCAAAAGAAGTTGCAAAAGGAAGACTGGCAGTGATACCTTCCCAATAGCTACATTTTCTTTGTGGCGCCTGGTTAGAGTCGATTTATTAACAGACAAAGTGAAAATAAGACAAGAACTTGAGGCTGCAAAGGAAGTTTTGCAAGAAATACAGGAGGTGGAAACCCGAGGCTCTTTGGGATCTGCTGATGATCTAGACCAGGAAAGAGGGGCATGTGGAGGTTCAGGAGTCTTAAGCTCTGCCACATCAAGACCACATAAACTGGGTCCCTATGACCCGAAATCTCCTGAAAGTAGTAGGGAAGCTCAGAGGAAGAGCAGGAGGAGATGCTTCACAAGGAAATAGAGGAACTAAAAACAAAATTAAAACATATCAGGTTAAAGGAAAAGACACATCATCCTCCTCCCTTGGCTCCACCCATGGAAGAGTGGTGGTGGAGGTCGCCAGACTATAAAAATGATGTAGAGCCAAGGGTCGGGGTGCGTTTCGGGCTGTGTATTGTAGCACCAGTAATAGAAGTTCCCGACCCTAACCAACAAGGTCAGGTACAATGACAACATCTTGTGCTGCAGTTTAAAGACCTAAAAAGCCTTAAAGAGGCTGTGGCGACCTACAGGGTCCAGGCTGCTTTTACTATGACCATGGTGGAGTCATATACTTCCCAAAATTTAACACCCAGTGATTGGCAGCAGCTATGCCGCGTGGTCCTGTCGGGAGGAGATTATCTCTTGTGGAGGGGAGAGTACCAAGAACAATGTCTACAAATGGCTCGATTAAATGCTCAGGCAGGGCTGGCTCAGCGAGATCTAGACATGTTAACTGGAGCAGGGGCCTATGCCCCACTACAACAGCAAATACAATATGATCCAGCAGTATATGCCCAGATAGCTGCCTGCGCCGTTAAGGCATGGAAGGCTTTGCCTAATAAAGCCGCTGGAGATCAATTATCAAAGGTACTACAGGGGCCATCAGAACCATTCCATGAATTTGTGGACAGGCTCCTGCAATTGGCGGGACGGATGTTTGGAGAGGTAACTACAGCCATGCCCACAGTCAAGCAACTTGCATATGAAAATGCTAATAAGTATTGTAAGGGAGTCCTGAGGTCACATAGGTCAAAAACCTTAAACGACTACATCAGATTATGCAGGGATATAGATGGCAACTTCGTGCAAGGCCAGGTCCTAGCAGCTGCCCTGCGTCCGCAAAACTCGAAGGGTCCTAGAATTTTAAATAATGGCAACCGTAATTGCTTTAACTGTGAATGCCCAGGCCACTTCTGCAGAGACTGTGCCCAGCACAAGAGAAAAGGAAGAGTACCTGGTATATGTCCAAGATGCCAAAAGGGGGCACATTGGGCTAACAATTGTCGCTCCAAGACTGATATAAATGGAATATCCCTGCTGCCCCTATCTAGTCAACAACAGGGAAACTGGCAGAGGGTCCCGCTCCAGGGCCCCAGAACCACAGTGTATGGAGCAATGGCACCAGGCTACCACAGAACTTTCCCTGGCAGTGGCCGTATACAATTCCTTCTGCAGAGCAATCTTTTCGTGTTGCAGACCTCGCCCGAGCGACAGCAGGAAGAACAGGATTGGACCTCTGTTCCTCTGCCCGAGCAATCTTAACTCCCCAAATGGGAGTTCAGACTCTTCCCACAAATGTGTACGGTCCCTTGCCACCGGGATCGGTGGGTTTAATTTTGGGAAGGAGCACACAACTATCAAGGGCATACAAATACATCCCGGAATAACTGATTCTGATTATGAAGGGGAAATTAAAATTATGACATCTGCCAGAGAAGGAGTTGTGGTAATTCCACGGGGGAGCACATTGCCCAGTTAATCTTGATCCCCTATCTAAAGTCCAACAATGCAGTCGGCAGACAAGTCCACGGTGACTGGGGATTTGGTTCCTCGGGACCTGCTGCATTCTGGGTTGCTCAGCTAACTGATCGCCTATCTTAAAAATCAAAATAGAAGGAAAATTATTTGAAGGTATTTTAGATACAGGAGCAGATGTATCAGTCTTGTCTTTAAAATCCTGGCCTAAGACATGGCCCTTGGAGGATGGTAATGCTCAACTACAGGGCATAAGACAAGTGACCCCAAACAAGAGTGCTAAAATACTGAAGTGGGAGGATGATGAAGGACATACAGGGTTTTTCCAGCCTTATGTTCTCACTGACTTGCCAGTTAATCTGTGGGGCTGGGATCTTTTAGCTGAGATTGGAGCAGTAATAACTACACAACCCCCTTCTGTGGACTCAGAAAAGGCCATTAGAATGATGCAAACCAGGGGATGGCATCTGGGGCAGGGCTTGGGGATGCACATGCAAGGCAGGGTGACACCCATA
>NW_008346082.1:2687212-2689353 GCF_000622305.1 Nannospalax galili | reverse complement strand
TCGTGGTTCCTCAGTCTCAGAATTGTTTACCAGCTCATTTTCTGGTATCAGGTCCTGAGAACACCATGACCTGACACTGACCCTGCGGTCATGCGATGGCTCCCCCTCCCCCTCCCCCGTTGGGTCAGCTGCCTTCTGGGCTATGGTATAAAAGCAACCTGGGGCTGAGAAATAAAGGCTTCTTCTGCTACACTAAAAGTCTGATTGTCTCTTCAATCCTGACGTCCTCCGCTCAGAGATCAGCTTCGTGCCGTGCAGGCGTGGCACTCATACATGTAAAATAAAAATAATAAAATAAAAATATATTTTAAAAAAGAAAAATAACAGAAAACTACAACTAAAATTTAAAACTTAAAAATAAAAAGAGGTGCTCTGAGGCAGGCATGGTGGCACACACCTGTAGCCCCAGTTCTTGAGAAGCAGAGGCAGGAGGGTCATGAGCTGGAGACCACCCTGGTCTCAAAAAACCAACACACAAAAATGGGGTGTTCTGGTCTCCTTGCCTTACCTTGAGAGTGAAATAAAGGGCACTGGAGTGATGGCTCAGTGGTTAAGAGCACTGACTGCTCTTGTAGAGGAGCTAGGTTCAATTCCCAGCAGCCCCATGGTGGCTAGCAAGCATCCATAACTCCAGTTCCAAGGGATCTGAGGCTTTATTCTGACCTCCATGAGCACTGCATAGCATGGGTATACATACATACACACATGCAGGCAGTGCATTCTTATACATAAAGTAAAAATAATAAAATATTTTTAAAGTAAAATAAAGTAAAAGATTGAGATCTTTGGAAAGTTGGGCTCTATTACTTTAACCACAGTGCTTTGAGAGAATCCCATGAATACATATAAAGATTACATGTTGGGCAGGTGAGATTACTCAATGGGGAAGGCATTTACCACCAAGCATGAGAACTTCAGTTTGATCCCCAGAATGGTGGAGGTGAAGGAGGGAGGAAAAACTCCCTCCAAAAGTTGTTCTCTAACCTCTGAAGACACATGCACGTACACACACACACACACACACACACACATGCACAATACATAAATTAATGTTTGAAAAAAGATTACATGGGGCTGGAGAGATGGCTCGGAGGTTAACACTGGTTGTTGCAGAAGACCTGGGTTTGAATCCCAGCACCCACATGGCAGCTAACAACTGTCCATAACTCCAGTTCCAGGGGCTCTGACAGCCTCTTCTGTCCTCTGCGGGCATTGCATGACACGGGTGCACTTACCTACATGTAGACAATACACACATACACATAAAATAAAATAAAAAGACTACATGCTGATGAGGCACTATCATCCTATCAGGATTCCAGGGTGACATTAATCTGAGCCCAAAAAAACCACAGCAAACAGCTTTTCCTCCTAATGTTCTATGTGTGCTCAATAAGATGAAGGTCTTTAGGCTTTACTGTTTCCATCTGGGATTTTTTTCTCCCTCAACCAGAATTGTCCCTAAAGCTCTTATCTTTGAAAGCTGTTCAAATTTCTCTGACAGTACAGAAAACTGTAAAAGCACAGTCTTGGAAGTGACAGGAGAAAAATGAGACTATCTTCCCCAAGTTTGAGCTTTACAGAAATGTCTATTCTAAGTGTGGGGGGCATTTTGCTTGCTTATTTCATGTTGTGTTGGGTTGTGTTGGATTGGGTTGGGTTGGGTTTGGTTTTGGTTTTTTGAGAAAGGGCCTTTCTGTAGTCCCAGCTGACCTGGAACTCACTATGTAGACCATGCTGGACTTGATCTCACAGAGATCCGCCTGCCTCTGCCTCCCAAGTGCTGGGACTACAGGTGTGCGCCACCATGCCCAGCAATTTTTTAATATTTTTAAAACCTAAATGACTGTGTGACTAGGGAGATAGTTCAGCAGTTAAGAGTACTGACCGCTCTTACAGAGGACCCAGGTTCGAATCCTAGGACCCACATGGCAGCTAACAACTGTCTGTAACTCCAGTTCCCAAGGGTCTGACACCCTCTTCTGACCTCTGCAGGCATTGCACAACACTGGTACACTTACACACATGCAGGCAATACACTCATACACATAAAATAAAAATAAATAATTATGCTGGGCATGGTGGCGCACGCCTGTAGTCCCAGCACTTGGGAGGCAGAGGCAGATGGATCTCTGTGAGTT
>NW_008346082.1:2674249-2687091 GCF_000622305.1 Nannospalax galili | reverse complement strand
AGAACTCGGGAGGAGGAGGCAGGCGGATCTCTGTGAGTTCAAGGCCAGCCTGGTCTACATAGTGAGTTCCAGGACAGCAGGGGCTACAGGAAGACCCTGCTTCAAAAAGACTAAATAAATTAGATAAATAAATAAATAAATATATATATATATACATGACCAAATCTGAAATAATTTCTTTATACCTAAAGCATGATACTTGATAATTTCATACATTGGTGCTCACCAATGAAACCCCTTCAATGAAATCCATTGTATTTAGCCAAAAATCAATAGGAATAGTGAGCCAGTCCATGTCACTAAGATGGTGCTTCCAATTGTATATGTACTTGCATAGTCATATAAGGTAAATAATATACACACTGGTGCCTGCTAGGGGTCCTAAGAACTCAATAGTGAACTCTGAGTCTTGATTAATAATTAAGAGATAAATTCTAACACATGATTTCCTGATTGTGGTACACAGTCTAGCACAAAGACAGCAAAAATACAATATGCAAGTCAGGCATGCTGGCGTATGCCTTTGATCCCAGCACTTGGGTAGCAAAGACGGGTGGTCTCTTACAGTTCAAGGCCAGCCTGGTCTACATAGCAAGTTCCAGGCCAGTCAGGGCTACAGGGAACCCTGCCTCAAAAAAGGGAAGGGAGGGAGGGAAGGAAGGAAGGGAGGGAAGAAAGATGGGGCTGGAGAGATGGCACAGCAGTTAAGAGAGTACTGATAACTATTCTCGCAGAGGACCTGGGTTCAGTTCCCAGCACCAACATGGTGGCTAACAATCATTTGTAACTCCTGTTCCAGGGGATCCAATGCCCTCTTCTATCCTCTGCAGCATTACACAACACAGGTGCACCTACATACATGCAGCACTCATACACATAAATAAAATAAAATAAACAATGCAATAAAATATTTTTTAAAGAATACAGTGTGCTTCTTACCACCATGCCTCAGAGACCCTGACAGGCATCATTAATCAATCTATGCAATCTTCCTGCTGAACTAGGCTGTATCCCAGAAATAGTCTCATTATAGTCTCCTAAGTAGCTGTTCCCAATGTATCAGAGCTGGTATGCTAAATGGGCTTCTTTGCCACACCTATTCTGTGAGAGGATTAAGGCTGAAAGGTCAATTTGGAGATGAGTGTCCAAAGATCCCACCCAAGGGACCCATAGACTTATTAGAGTTGATGATATAGAGACAAACTCACAAAAGACATAGATGTGGCATGTACAGTTGGGAAATGGGAGGATATGGGATGTGGCATGTACAGTTGGGAAACAGGAGGATAATCCTCCTATATAATCCCATTGTGGGTTTAGGCACTAAAAACTGTCATTCAAACAAAGGCATTTCAGGAAGGCAAATTTTGAGCTATTATCTTTTATAAACACCTTGGCTCAAAATAATTTTTCTTATCAACAGGCAGGATAACCAGAAAGACTAAAGGATTAAGATTCAAGATGGGGGGCTGGAGAGATGGCTCAGAGGTTAAGAACACTGGTTGTTTTTGCAGAAGACCCAGGTTTGAATCCCAGCACCCACATGGCAGCTAGCTACTGTCCGTAACTCCAGTTCCAAGGGATCCAACAGCCTCTTCTGTCCTCCATGGGCATTGCACGACATGGGTACACTTACCTACAGGCAGGCAATACATGCATACACATAAAAATAATAAATAAAATATTTTTTAAAAAGCTTAAAAAACAAAGATTCAAGATGGCTCCAGTTTGAAGAGGCAAGTGATCAGGGATTAGTCAAAGAAAGTGCCAAGCTTTAGTGCAGAACACCACTTCCCACCCATCACTCTTTAGAGGGCCACCTGGCAGCAAAAACATTCTCTTCTATAAAGCCAGAATTAGATGCTCAAATAGGAAATAAAAATCCTTAGTAAATAGCTTAAGGAGAACATTGGTTAGGCCTTTGTCTTTAATAAACAAAATTTAAATTTAAGGAATTAAGCTTGTGGCTTCTTTGTCAAAAAAAAATCAAGTGACTATAAATGTGTGGATGTAAATTTGGGTCCTCAATTCTATTCCACTGATCAATGTGTCTTTTTATGCCAATACCATGCTTTTTTGTTACTTTAGCTCTATAGTATAATCTGAGATCAGAGATGGTAATGCCTTCAGTAGTTTTTATTGTTCAGGATTATTTTGGCTATCCTGGATTTTATGTGTTTCCATATGAAATTTGGAATTGTTTTCTCAATTTCTGTGAAGAATTGTGTTGTAATTTTAATAGGTATTGCATTGAATACATATATTGCTTTTGATAGGAAGACCATTTTCACACTATTAATCCTACCAATCTATCAGCATGGGTGATCTTTACATCTTCTGGTATCTTCTTCAATGTCTTAAAATTTTTATTATACAAGTCCTGCACTTCCTCCATTAGATTTACTCCAAGATATTTTATGGTTTTTGAGGCTATTGTGAGTGGGATCATTCCCTGATTTCTTTCCTGATATGTCTGTTGTTGGTATATAAAAAGGTTACTGAATTTGGGGTGTTAATTTTATATCCTGCTACTTTGCAGTCCAGGAGTTTTCTGCCACAAATGCACACTGGAAAAAAAAGGTAGCATGTTCAACAAGTGGTGATGGTCAAACTGGTAGCTGCTTGTAGAAGAATGAAACTAGATCTTTACCCCTTACCATGCACAAGACTCAACTCCAAATGGATTAAGAACTTCAATAGAAGACCAGCCACCCTCAATCTGATAGAGGAGAAAGTAGGAAATACACTGGAACTTATAGGCATGGAAAAGGACTTTCTGAAAGGATTCCAACAGCATAGACATTAAGACCAACAATTAATTGGCAAATGGACCTCCTGAACCTAGAAAGCTTCTGTACAGCAAAGGATGCATTACTGCATGAAGAGACACCCTACAGACAAACAAATCCTTGCCAACTACACCTCTGACAGAGGGATAGTATCTAGAATATGCAAAGAGCTTAAAATATACAAAGAACCATCCAAAAAGCAAACAACCCAATTAAAAATTGTGCCAAGGAGATGAACAGGGAGTTCTCAAAAGATGAAATGCAAATGGCTGAGAAATACTTCAAAAATGTACAGCATCATTAGTCATCAGGGTGATGAGAGTTAAAATCACATTGAGATTTCATCTTACTCCATTCAGAATGGCTAAGTTAAAATAAAAATGCTGGTGAGAATGTGAGGAAAGGGGAACTGTTATCCACTGCTGGTGGGAGTGCAAATTGGTACAGCCACTATGGAAATCCAGTGTGGAGATTCTTCAGAAAGCTAGAAATCAATCTACCATATGAGCCAGTCATACCACTCTTGAGCATATACCCAAAAAACTCTATATCCTAGTACAGAGATACCTGTTCATCCATGATCATTCCTGTCCTTTTATAATAACCAGGAAATGGAAACAACAAAAATGAATGGATAATGAAAATATGGTACATTTACACAATGGAATATTATTCAACTGCTAAAAAGACAAAATTATTAAATTTGAAGGTAAATGAATGGACATGGAAATAATCATCCTGAGTGAGGTAACCTAGACCCAGAAAGACAAATTCCCATGTTATCTGTCATAGCTGGATGTTAGATTTGAATTCTTCATCATGCGTGTTTCAATTGGAAAATCCAAAGAGGTCAGGAAACAAAAAAACTGAGGTTGGGGAGAGGCTTCATGGGAGGGGAGATAGAATACAGTGATATAAAGGGAACAGGGGAATAATAGAGTAGAAAAGATTCATTGGAGTGGGGAATGGGAAATCAGGGCAGAGGAGGGAGGCTGGGGAGGGATAATCAACTCTAAAGGCCTTTAGCAACCTACCACTATAGAAGCTTCTTTTTTAGTTTTTTAGACAGGGTTTCTCTGTAGCCCCAGCTGGTCTGGAACTTGCTACCAGGCTGGCCTTGATCTCACAGAGATCTACCTTCTAAGTGCTGGGATTAAAGGCATGTACCACCACACCCAGCTTATGGAGGCTTCTTAAAGTATATAAATATACTACGTATACATCATAAAAAGAGATTTAAGGGAGTTACTTTATAAAAGGGGGACATTGCCCCACTAGACACCATAGGCTTGTAAAGAAAAAGCCCAATTCCAGGAATGGACTCCCTCTCTACAAACTGTTGACCAGGGCTCTCATAGACCCTTAAACAATACTGTCCATTGCTCCTGCTCTTGGTTACCCACCAAAATTGGATAGTAAGACCTTATTGTTGAAGACACTACATCCATGAGCTGTAGAACAACAAAGAAATCAAGCTGGTACTGACTTCAAAGCTTCATCTCTACTACTGGCTAGCTTTCATACTGCTGGAAGGTGTTATGCATACTAACAGAAGGAAAAAATATTTACCTTATTCACCTATGACTCCTGCAAGCTACAACAACTGGTCTGGCAAGATATGCCCACTGGTGCAATAGTGGCACAAATATTATGGAGTAATCAACCACTTTCTAATTGGATTTTAAGTCTGTTTCATAAAATAGAGCCCATATCTGACACTGATACCAGGAACCTGTGGCTAGGCAGGTCACAGGTCATAGTGGAGAGCCTAATTCTATTACTCTACTAAAGTGATATAGTATTAAACTGACTCCTAATGGCATTCTGTTATACCCATAGATTAATGTGGCTCTCAGCTCTCACCAGAGAAGCTTCCCTATGCAGCAGATGGTGATTGACACAGAGAACCAGAACTGGCCAACATGGAAAGGATAAGAGGCTTCAGAGAGCTTATCCCCAAAGAGGACACCTATATCAAACTTCTGCCTCCCAAAGCTAAGGAATCATTGAGGAAGAGGCGGTGGAAAGATTGTAAGAGCCAGAGGAGGTGGATGGCCACAAGGAAAAAGAGTTTTCTAGGCAGCTGGTCAGTTACTCATATGAACTCACAGCAATGGCAATGCCATGCACAAGTCCCATGCAAGATCAAGTCAGACAAATCCCAGCATAGACATGAGGAGGTGGGTAAGAAACCCCAACCCTACCAGAGGAACTATTGGCAACCAGTGGCTACTGGGCAGGGAGTGGGGGAGGGTCAGTCTCATTTAAGGGTAAGACTCTTGGTAGGTTGACCAGGCTCCAGTGGATGGACCTACACCGAAAGGAATTTGAGGGCACAAGTTTGACTCTATAGATGATAGATGATAGATAGATAGATAGATAGATAGATAGATAGATAGATAGATAGATGATAGATAGATGATAGATAGATAGATAGATAGATAGATAGATAGATAGATAGATGGATAGATGATAGATAGGTGATAGGAGATTAAAAAACAGGTAAAAGATGATAAAGAATAGATAGATAGATAGATAGATAGATAGATAGATGATAGATGATTGGTAGAAAGATAGATAGATGATTGATAGATGATAGATAGATATAGATAGATAGATTATTGGTAGAATAGAGAGATGATGATAGATTGATAGATAAATAGATAGATAGATTATAGATAGATGGATAGATAGATAGATAGATGATAGATAGATGATGGATGTAGATAGATAGATAGATAGATAGATAGATAGACAGACAGATAGATAGATAGGATGGAGAGATAGAGATATATATCAGAGTACATGAAATTGGGTAGGAGGTTGTAGGAGGTGCAAATGATGGAGGGATTTAAATGTAAGAAGTTTGTATGAAGTTGGCAAAAATTCAATTAAAAAAAAGAAATTGTTTGGAACTATATAGTCACATTACACAGCACAGACTGCTTTTAGCTCAGAGTCTGCACTTAGCCTGTCAGGGCATCTTACCAACTGCTGACTCCCAGAGGTGAGGCTTAGTTCCCTTTAAGGAGTTATAAAATAAGTATGGAGCAGCCTGAGACCAAGTTGCCTAGAATAATAGATGGTTTATTTAATTTGGGTTCTGCTTGGTAGAATTAAAATGAATTTATATTGCTTTAATAATCTTTCAGTCTTTTACATTGCTAAACCAAGTCTTTTAACTTAAATAAGGAGACTGGAGAGATGGTTCAGCTGCCTGTAACTCCAGCTCCAAGGGATCTGACATCTTCTTCTGGCCACCAAGGGCACATGTACATACACACACAAAGACACATATATTCATCATTAAAAATAAAAATATTAGCCAGGCGTGGTGTCAGATGCCTTTAGTCCCAGCACTTGGGAGGCAGAGGCAGGTGGATCTCTGTGAGTTCAAGACCAGCCTGACCTACATAGTGAGTTCCAGGACAGCTGGGGCTACAGAGTGAGACCCCGTCTCAAAAACAAAACAAAAGCTGGTGAGATGGCTCAGTAGGTAAAGGCACTTGCTGGGTGTGCATAAATGTGTACACACACACACACACACACACACACAAATGTGAAATATTCATATTTGTCCAGTATTACTTTAGTTTATCATGTGAAACAGATGCCATTGTGCAATATATCTATGATGGCACATGGGACCCATGTAGTCAGAGTGTATTTATACAATTGAAAACTATGCACTAAGAAAAATCAAGGCCATGGTGGTTTAGAGGTAAATGTGTTATATAAATGACTCCTGAGTATATATGAAGCTCTTTTGGAAAGTATATTAGCTAAGGTGATATTGAGCAAAGCACTAGTCATCGTCTCTTCTCTTGAACTGATCATGAATATTTCAGAGATACACTTTTCTTTAAGTACGGTCCTTATGGAGAAATTGGTCTAGATGCATGAAACATGCATTCATGTTTCAAAAATCTTCGCAAATTATTTTTCTGGGGCTTTATAACTTGGCAGTTGTAAGCAGCATCTAGCCTTGCTTAAACAAATATTGTTCACATTCGAAACATAATGGGGAGGCATAACTTTTGGAACAAAAAAGTTTTATAATAGTATCATAATATCCTCCATTTCATGCTCAGTTTTTTTGGAGCAAACACATAAAGATCACTTGTTTAAAATACAGTGGAAATAGTATTAAGTTATTAATATCAAAAACCTTTGGCATTCAAAGCCTTTGTTTTGAAGACTACTTTTTTGTTGCTGTGATAGAAACACTGACCAAAGAAATAGTTTATTTGAGCTTTTGATTCCAAGGGGCAAGAGTCCATCATGGTGGAGAGGCATGGTGGCAAAGGTGGCTGGAGGAGGAGCAGAGCTAAGCTCTCACATCTTCAAGCAGGCACAGGAAGCAAGAGAGTGACAGGAGATTCCACAGGCCTTAAAAACTCTCTAAGCCCACCCCCAGGGACGTGCTTCCTCCAGCATGCCCATACCTTGTAAGACCTCCCAAAACAGCACCACCAACTGGGGACAAAATGTCCAAATACTTGGAGCCTATGGGGGATATTCTCATTCAAACCACCATACAGTGAAGAGAGACAGGGGCTAGCAGAGTGGATGTTTAAGAGAAGGCAAGTTTTAGCTAGATAAGGAGTAATTATTTTCATGTAATGATAAACTTTGCTTCCTCCATGAAACCATATAACTATTGTAACTGAAGTAAAGAACAATCAAATTTGAGGATGGCTGCATTAGGCAATTCTTCTCCCTGGCTCATAACCGACTAGATCACAGGCAGATACTTGACCCAAATTAAGCATAATCACACATAAAGAACAATCATCTCTTGTCTTTTGTTTTGATGTTTTTGAGTGTCAGAAAGTGAGCCTAACTGGAAATGTAACTCAGGGGTAGAGCACTCACCTAGCATGTATAAGGGATTGTGTTTGAGACCCAGTACTGAAACTTAAAAAGAAACAAATAGATCCCAGGGCCTTGCTCAGATAAGTACACCCTCTCCCATGAGCTATACTCCAAGTTTGCTCTCTAAACTTTTTAAATTGTAATTCTCTTACACATTTTCTTTTGGAGAGAGGGGTGTTGTGAGAGGGTTTCTGTGTATCCCAGGCTGGCTTTAAGCTTGCTCTGTACTCTAAAATAGTATGGAACTTACAATCCTCCTACCTCAGACTCCCAAGCGCAGAGAGCATGACCTTGCACAACCAAGTTTTGCCAAATATCTTTCTCACATATATACATGGGTGTGGGATAAGACAGGGCTCTGCTATGTAGCTTAGGTTTACCTATTATCCTGCCTCAGTTTCCAAAGTACTGGGATCACAGGCATGCATCACCACAGCTAGTAAAAATTTGAGATTTCTATTAAATTTTTTCAGTAAATGAACAAAACAATGAGCTTTTTTATGACATTTTCATGTATGCTTATCCTTGTACTGTGCCCACATTCACCCCCACCAACTCCCCTTCCCATTGGTCCCTTCTTCCATTGTATGACAGAAAACAGGCAACAGAAATTCTGGAGCTTGGGAGTAAACATTTGAAAATTCCATTTTGTGTGTATCCATATGTACACATTCATGTCTTTACAGGTACACACAGCTGCACATGCACATAGAAGCCAGAGCACAATTTGGGTGCTGTTCCATAGGCTGTCCACATTGGTTTTTTAATTAATTTACTAATTAATTATGTGTTGTGTATTTGTGAGTGTGCACATGTTGAAGCCAAGGGTTGAAATCAGGATGCCTTTCTTCAATTGCTTCTGTACCTTACTTTTTTTTTTTGGTCTTTTTGAGGCAGGGTCTCTCTGTAGCCCCAGCTGACCTGGAACTCACTATGTAGACCAAGCAGGCCTTGAATTCGCAGAGATCCGCCTGCTTCTGCCCCCCGAGTGCTGGGATTAAAGGCATGTGCCACCATATCTGGAGAAAAATCATTTGTTCTAAACACCAAAATAATAAATAAATAAATAAATAAATAAATAAATAAATAAATAAATAAATAAATCTTGGAAAGAAAAGGTTTATTGTACTTCCAGGCTATAATCCACTATTGAGGGAAGTCAGCACAGGAACTCAAGGCAGGAACCTGGAGGCAGGAACTTTCCTCAGCAGAGATCATGGAGGATGCTGCTTCCTGACTTGCTCTCCCTGTCTGCTCAATTACCTTCCATATACAGCCCAGACCCACCTGCCTAGGGATGTACCATCCACAGTGGGCTGGGCTCTGCCACATCAATTAACAATCAAGAAAATGCCCCACATACACTCCCATAAGTCAGTCTGATGGAGGAAATTCCTCCATTACTGTTCCCTCTTCCCAGGTGATTCTAGCTTGTGTCAAGTTGATAGAAACTAACCAGCACACCATTCTTGGGGCTGGTTAAGAGTACTTCCTGCCCCTACAGAGAATCTGAGTTCAGTTCCTAGCATCTATATTGGGAAGCTTATTAGCCACCTGTAACTCCAGCTCCAGGGGATCTCATGCCACCTCTTGCATCCCACTCTGCTCATGTGGGGACACCTACACATAGATGAACACTTAAGTAAAAATTAAAAGACTAAATCTTTAAAAAGAAAAAAGGAAAGAAAAAACATTCTCTTGCCACAAAATGACCAGAAAGAACAAAAAAAGGCTTGAGATAAAAAGTTCTTGCATTTGTAAAACTAACACCTCCCACAGCACTTTATATCCTCTCAACTTCAATTCTTTCCTGTACCAGATTTCCTGCAAACAACAAGGAATGGACTTCACACCTGAGTTAACATTGGACTCTCTTCAGAACTAGCTTTATTCCACTCACAGTGACTGCTGCATTCACAGCTACACAAACGCAGAAAAAAATTATTAAAGAGTTCATGTCCTGGGTTATCGTGACTTTGAGTTGCATGTCTAGTACATTAAGTTGGGCAGGGCAGGCACCTCAACCTTGGATGCCAGTTTCATTGGTCATTTTGCCAGCAGCAGACAGGGTGTGTGTGAGGAGTCCACTGTCAGGAATCCGGAGACCATATATTCCACCTTTTTCCTTCTATTTTGTTAACAATGGAGACAGACAAGAAGGGATCTGTTATAATGACAAGAAAGTGGCCAGCAAAAAGCAAGTGAGAGAAAAATGATCACGCAGGGGAACATCAAAGCCCTTTCTCCTGACCAGGGCCCCTCATCAGCAAATGTCCTGTAATCATCTCTGAAGAGCTTAGAAAATGGGTTATTTAGCTCCCCAGTCTTATGGTCTAATGCAAGCAGATGGAATTTATCTTTTTTAAGAATCTTTTTTCTGTGTCTTGTTCTCAAAGAATAGAACAGTAATGAGATGGATACCCAAAGTACAGTTAATACTTTTAAATGCAGAAGAGGCTCAGCCTACCTTTGCCCTCAAAACTATTTGATTCACTGATAAGAGTTAAGGAATCGTACTGGAATATTGGAAGGGATTTCCATAGGAATGACATTGTTGCTTCAAATCAGAGACTTTGGGCCTGCCACAGCTTCGAGTCTTGGCCCTTACCCTCACCTTATATGAAATATTTTCAAAAGTTTAAATTTTTTCTCTGTTACAGGATCTCACTATATAGCCGTGGCTGACCTGCAACTCCCTATCCAGAGCAAGCTGGCCTCAAACTTGCCCCAGTCTCTTCTCTACCTTCTTAGCGCTAGGATCTCAGGCATGAACCCTATGCCCTACTCTGAAATTTAAGCACAATTTTCAAGAGTCTTCATGCAAATATATTTTAATACTAAAATGAACAAGGCCCCTCTGGATATAAATGGAATCTTTCCTTTTTTTAAGTTATTTTAAGTTAGAATACAAAGTGATGAGATTACGCCCTTGTCATACTTTGGTCTTTGTAGTCTCCCTCTCCATTCTCCTCCCCAGTCCCTCCAACTGCCTCTTGCAAGTCTGCTGACCACACTACCCAATATCCCTCATGTCTTCATGCCACGTGTATTCCACTGCCTCTCCTTTTCTCTCCTTTTCCCTTAAGAACTCTTCCTCCTCTCTTATGGTCCCCTTTCCCCTTTCTGTTTTCATAGGCTCATGACCTATAGACACACACACACACACACACATGCAAATCTAGACTGAGCCTATAAGAGAAAATGTGCGGTGTTTGTTTTCTGATTCTGACTTATTTTGCTTAACATAAACTCCAGTTCCACCCATTTTCCTGAAAATGGCATGATTTTATTTTTAAGGTACAGCTGAAAAATTATATGGTATGTGCCATGTCTTTTATCCATTCATTTGATGATGGGCATCTAGACTAGTTCCATTTCTTAGCTATTGTGAATAGTGCAGTAACAGATACAGATGAGCCAGTATCTCTTGTGGCTGTAGACTTAAGAGTCTCTATACCCAGTGTAGTGCCAGCACTACAAATCACACTCAGAGGTCAGGCGAGGGGCTGAGGACTTGAAAAAGGACACGTCAGTGGGACATTCGTGTGGAGAGAATTTCCTTTATTGCCAGAACAGCCTGCTATATATATCGCTCTCCAGCCCAGTCGAAAAGTCCCAGACAAGTGGAAAAAACACTCGCCTCAGCTGCAGAGAAGCACAATAACAGGAACTTGTGGGTGGGTCATGTGGTACTGAGTGTTCCGGTAACTGTGATCAACAGCCAGGGTTGCAACCCAAGGCCAGCAGAGAATCAGGGGGATGGGTTCCCACACCCAGAAGTGGTATAGCTAGGTTATATGGAAAGTCTATTTTTAGTTTTTGAGATGCTTCCACAGTGGCTATACCAGGTTACACTCCCACCAACATGAATAAGCGTTCCTCTTTCCCCATGTCCTCACCAGCATTTGGTGTCATTTGTTTTCTTAGCATTAGCCATTCAACTGAGGTAAATTAGAAATTCAATGTTGCTTTAATTTGCATTTCCCTTATAGTTTAGGATGTTGAACATTTTTTCAAATATCTATTGGCCATTTGTGTTTCTTCTGACAACTATCTATTTAGTTCATTAGACTGAAGAATTTGTTTATACGGTGTTTAGTTTGTAAGGTTCTTTATAATATTCTAGATATTAACCTCTTTGTCTGGCAGGTAGTTGGGCAAAGAGTTCTCCCTTTCTGTAGCTGTCTCTTCACTCTGGTAATCATTTCCTTTGTTGTGCAGAAGTTTTACAGTTTCATGTAATCCCATGCAAATGGAATTTAAATCACTGTCACTATTTCAACCAACTCATCTGAGATTTACACATGCTTTATCTTTGAATTTCATCAAACCAATCTTACAAACATATTAAGTAAAATACAGCAAGCTATGGACTAGCTAGCAGATTTTCCCAGAGATAACATCAGTGTTTCCACGTCATCTTCCAAAGAGTGAAGAGTGACAAACACACAAATTCTCACTGAGATATTACTGCCCAAAGTGGGACATGCTCAAGGATTCTGCACAAAAATGACCCTGGCCTTTGTGACTCAGCTAATGAGAATGTGTTCTAAGAACAAAATGGACAATGAAAGAAACAAGTCAAATATGTCCACGTTGTCCATAAAAATAAGGAACCAGAAATGATCTCTAAAATAAAAGGAACTAGAAGCAATCTAAAACAACCTGTTTAAAAATCAAAGCTAGGGAGCTGGAGAGACAGCTCAGCAGTTAAGAGCACTGACTGCTCTTGCAGAGGACCCAGTTTCGATTCCCAGCACCAACGTGGAGGCTGCAAACCATCCTTAACTCGTTTCAGGGGAATCCAAAGCCTTCTTCTGACCTCTGCAGCATTGCAAGACACAGGTGCATTCACATACATGCAGGCAATACACTCATACACATAAAATAAAAATAAGAAATAAAAATAAATAAGATGCAATGTTCTTAAAAAAAAATCAAAGCTAGTCATGCTGGCTCACACTTGTAATCTGAGCACTTAGGAGGCAGAGGCAGAAGGAGCACCTCATGTCTGAAGTCAGCCTGGTCCAGAAAGTAAGTTCCAGGCACACCAGAGCTACATAGCAAGACCTAGATTCTAGATGTTAACCTCCCTATCTGGCATGTAGTTGGGCAAACACCCTGTCTCAATAAATAAATAAATAAATAAATAAATAAATAAATAAATAAATAAACCTA
>NW_008346082.1:2664445-2674070 GCF_000622305.1 Nannospalax galili | reverse complement strand
AATTATACATTATATTAAATTATAATGTTAAAATTATAAAAACTATATTAACTCATAAAATATAAAAATAAATAAAATATTAAAAAAAGAAAGTAGAGAACAAACTGGATGTGGGGTGGTATAGTAAATTCTCTAAACCCACCCCCAGTGACATATTTCCTCCAGCAAGCCTCCATGTCCTAAGTTCCATAATTTCCCCCCAACAATGCCACCAACTGGGACCAAGTATTCAAATACAAGAGCCTATGGGAGACATTTCTTACACAAACTACCACATTATGCATATGACTTCCCCCCAAAGTTGTACTTCTCAGGTATATACAAGTTTCTATATTCTTTTTAAAAAGACCAATGTTGTTTATTTATTGTTTTTATTTTGTGTGTATGAGTGTATTGCCTGCATGTATGTGAGTGCACCTGTGTCGTGTAATGCTGCAAGAGCTCAGAAGAGAGTGTCAGATTCCCCCTGGAACTGGAGTTAAGGATGGTTCGTAGCTGCCATGTGGGTGTTGGAAATTGAACCATGTGGGTGCTGGGAATCGAACCCGGGTCCTCTGCAAGAGCAGTCAGTGCTCTTAACCACTGAGCCATCTCTCCAGCCACTGCTCGAGCCATCCCCTGCTCTCTACTTTCTGCGTGTGGTTGAAGCTGTCAGTTTTCTGATCCTGTTACCATGCCTCCCAGCCCTGATGGAGTGCCCCTCTGCCACTGGTTGTAAGCCAAAATAAACTCTTTTTTCCATAAGTTGCTTTTGGTCATGATATTTTATCACAGCCATGAAAAATAACTAATACACCTGACATTAAAAGGTTGACAGAGCAGGGCATGGTGGTACACACCTGTAGTCCCAGCACTTGGGAGGCAAAGGCAGGCGGATCTCTATGAATTAGAGACCCTGTTTTCAAAAAGACCGAAAAAAAAGAGTTGACAGAAAAATGGGGCTGGAGAGATGGCTCAGCGGTTAAGAGCACTGACTGTTCTTGCAGAGGACCCCGGTTCGAATCCCAGCACCCACAAAGCAGCTACCAACCGTCCTTAACTCCAGTTCCAGGGGAATCCGAAGCCCTCTGCTGACTTCTGCGGGGTTGCATGACACGGGTGCACTCACATACATGCAGGCAATACATTCATACACATAAAATAAAAATGATCAATAAAATATACATTATTAAAAAGAGGTTGACAGGAAAATCAAGCAAATGCTGACATTTGCCTTAGAATGACGGGATCACAGGTGAGGTTTTTCATCTATTTTCTAAATTTTCTGTTTTGTGTGTCTAAGTGGTCCTTCTAGTCCTCTAGTGAAATACATGTAAACCAAACAAATCAAAACTAACTTAAAACTTTTGAAATGTACTGAGTAAGCCTTCAAGTTGTTATATAGATAGATGGTCTATAGCAGAGGCCTGTGTCTGTAACAGAGAGAAGTTGTCCCTCAGAGTCACAAGATAGGGAAGAATAGAGGGTTCACAGCCGGGCAAGAAGTCCTAGATAGAGGGTGGAGCAAAGACACAGACACGCTGCCTGTTCTACTGTGTCACCTTATTTTTAACTGAACATTGTTGATAAGGGTGGTTTAAACAACAGAAACAGGGTTCCTTGCTGTTCTGGAGACTAGAAGTTCAAGATCGAGTACAGGACGGACCTCATTCTGAAGTCTCCTTGTTATCTTCAGCCCTTGGGAACAAATCTAGAGCTTCAGGCATGAAAGGCAAGTGCTCTTCCACTGAGTCTCCTCCCTAATACGTTCTCCTTGGCTGCTTGCTAGATGGCCATCTTCCTCCTCTTCATGTCTGTATCTCATAAGAACACAAATCATATTTGCCCCTCTGATCTCATTTTCCTAAAACTCATTCTTTAAAATTACTCTTCAAAAACAGTCACATGCCCGTCGTGGTAGTGCACACCTTTAATCCCAGCACTCAGAGGCAGAGACAGAGGCGGGCAGATCTCTGTGAGTTCAAGGCCAGCCTGGTCTACAAAATGACTTCCAGGCCAGCTGGGGCTACAGGGAGACCCTGTCTCAAAAAGACCAAAAATAAATAAAAGAGTCATATCCCGAGGTTCTGGACATTCAGACTTCAACAGAGGAATTTTGAGACAAAATGCAGAGGAAAGTGTCCCAAGAGTATCCCCCAAGAACTTCCTAGTGTGTCCCTAAGCGTGTACAGAAGAAACCTCCATCAGGCTTACAATTTTCCATTCTGAGGAGTAGGTCTCCAGATAAGCATATGAAATACTTTTTCCGGAGTTTTATTGCCTCATGTTTCAAAGGACTACTCCTCCACTTGGACTGCAAAAGGTTTTCACTAATAGATGACCATTATGTTTAAAGCAAATATTGGAAACATAGACCTAAACAAAAGACATCCTGCCAGCAAAATGCTCATTGTCAAAGCATATCACAAAGATGTCTGAATCTGTCACTCTTAAAGAATCTACAGTAGAATTCTCAGAGAGTTTCCTTCTCTTCCTCCCAGTCCAGTCGCATACCTCCCTCCCACCCCCTAAAAAAACTGTTTTTCAGAAATAAATCAACCAGTAAATCAAAGTATACCTGCAGCTTGTAATTTCAATCAGTAAACTGACAGATATTTACTAAGTGCTTCTCTGTGTGCAGAATCTTTCTGGATCCAGTTTAAGCCTATTTTGTTACCTCAAAAATGCATCAAAAGTTTCAAAGAAAAGAGAGAGACAGAACCTTTCAGGAAACTTTTTCCTTTGTGAGCTTTCGAAGCTTCTATTAAATACTACAGAAGGTTTTTCAAAACTTAGAATTTTAAAGTTACAGGAAAAATATTCCAGGTTGGCCTGAAGTTTGAAAGACCGATGTAACCCAGCTGCCATGAGGTGGGCACTCTCCAGAGAAAACAGCGTGCCCAGTGTTGACGAGCTGTTCATTAGAACAATCAGAGCTGCACTAAGGGCACCGGGGCAAAATTTTGATCCTGGTGGGAGGAAAAGGCCATAAAGCCAGATGTGGTCAGATGTGTGTAGGGGCAGGTACAAATCACTGAAACATCAAGAAAGAGAGAAAGAAGCAAGCTAGTCAGTGATAGAGATGGCTTGGCTATTTTGTCCATGAAAAGAAATGGTGTGCATCAGAGAAAGAGCTGCTCCAGGCCTCATCAGCAGAGAAAGGAGGCAAGAGAAAGGCCCTTTGGGAAGACAATCACGGGGCCACTAGCATGATTTCTAATGTCAAATGGCAGATGTAAATAAAATATTAGAGTTAGAGATCTGAGATTACTAGGTAGGTTATCATAATGACAACACTTCATTTCAACAGTTTTAAAGATAAAGCATTTAAGTGGATTAAAGGCATCCAACATGTACACATTTCAGTTACTGTGGTTCAGTTCAACAAAACTCCAGTTACTCACAAAGCAGTTCAAACTGCATTTACCACAATATGTGAACTGTGAGTAATCCACAAAGCAGAGACTCTCTGGCTCACCTTCAGTCCACAAATCACTCTGAAAGTAGCAGATGGGCACCATGATCAACACCTATGGGGCGTGCGCTCTCTCTGGGCGCACTCCCAGAATGGCACTCCCCCGCCGTGCATCTGGAAGAAAGCTGGTCTGGTCCTGCGGGCTTCTCTGGCCGTGGTGGCGGGTGCCCTGCAGGCTTTTCCCGGCGGCTCGGGTCCCGTGTCTCTGGAAGCTTCTCTGCTGCAGGAGCGTTGTCCTGCCGAAATCCTGTCCCTATTCCACCCGTGTACTTTTCCTCAGGATGCGAGGTCCACTGGCCACTAAACCCCACTGGAAAAGTACGGAGACAGCGAAAGCTAGAATGTCCATGAGTCGGTCACGAGGGAGTGCTGCTCCCCGGAGAGAGCCGGTAGTAAGGCACAGGACTCAAGACTTGGCTTAGTCTGTGTTACAGCTTTATTAAGTGTCTCTGCTCTCAGTAATTTAGCAGCTCTGTGACCCAGCTCTCTGCAACCCAGCTCTCTGCGACCCAGCTCTCTGTGTCACAGCTTTCTGTGAACCAGCTCTCTGTCTATTAAGAGAAAACTAGGATACTTATACCATGGGGGTAGTGGTAAAAGCTTTGGCTGTTAGATGCTTTGTGAGGCATTCTATTTACATATGGAAGTGGGTTTCTGCCAGACTGCTGTCTGCCTGGAAAAATCACAGGAAGGCATGGTACCTTTCAGAGCCAAAGGCCATGTTTATGTTATGGCATTTGTGGCGGACACTTCAAAAGGAGAGACAGGAAAGATGCCAGGAAGACACCCTGCTGTGAAAGGAGCCCTCAGCACATGATCCCGAGCTGCATGAGCTGTCCGGTCGTGAAGGGACTTCTACTTTGCATAACAGAGGTCTCCAACAAACACCCAACCACATTACTTCTTTCAATGTTCGTGATGATCACTGTGTATCCGTTAGTTCAGCACAGATAGTCAGGCACATAGCTCTTCATCCCCAGTGATTCACTTATGAATAGTAGTCCCTCTGTGTGCTTAATTTAACTTTCTACAGTTTCAGGTACCCAAGGTCAAATACATTACGTGGGGAAATCCATCAACAGAAAGTTCTTAAGTTTTAAGTGCTTTATTATTAAAAATCATTTTACTATTAGCTGTAACTATCAGTCTCACACTGTGCCTATTTTGTAAGTTAAATGTTATCAAAGGTTTGTGTGTATTGGGGAAACACAGTATAGCCATGTACTGCATCTTGGCATTTCAGTCACCAATGGACCATAAATGATAGTGCTCCCACAAGACTGTAATGGAACTGGAAAATTCCTGTCATCTGGTGAACACATATCTGAAGAAAAGGCATATTAGGTACTTTTCATGTCACTGTGACCAAATACCTGGCAAGAAGCAACTTAAGGGTTTATTTGGTTTATGGCTTGACAGGATACAACACGTCACAGCAAGGATATAGTAGCAGAGGGCTCTAGCTATGGTGGCAGGAGCCTGAAGTGACTAGTCACATCATGCCTGCAGTCAGGAAGCAAGGAGCGATGAACACTGGTTCAGCTTGCTTTCTGGGTTTAATTAGTCTGCAACCCCAGCCCATAAGATGGCATCATGTCTCCCTCTTCAGCTGAACTTTTCTGGAAACACCCTCAGAGACCCAGAAGTATGTTTCCATGGTGATTCCAAACCCAGACAAGTTGACAATGAAGTTTAACCATCACAACTCAATATATGGGTTCAGAATTATCCATGAGTTCAGGCATCCATGGGCGCTCTTGGATCATATCTTGGACTGAGTCCCCTGAGGAAAAGGATAGACTACAATATCTTCAGACAGGGGCTGGAGAGATGGCTCAGTGGTCAAGAGCACTGGCTGTTCTTGCAAAGGACCTGGGTTCAGTTTCCAACACTTATATGGTGGCTAACAACTGTCTGTAACTCTAGTTCCAGGGGATCTAACACCTTCTTCTGATTTCCTCCTACATTACAGGACATGAGTGCATTTACATACATGTATGCAATACACTCGTACACACTAAAAAATAATAAAATATTTTTTAAATAATATCTTGAAACAAAGATTAACGAGCAGCAAAGAAGCACAAAGTGTCATATTGACAATGAAATTAGGTGCTATCAGAAAAGTTAAACATGGCAATATCAAAGCAAAAGTAGGAGGAAAACTAGTCCTTCGTGAAACTACCTATAAAATACACTGACAAAGCTTGAAGACTACTGAAAACAAGCTAAGGTTGCTTCAACATATTTTAGCTTAAATTACAGAAGGGACAAAAAGCCATACGTGGTTGAAATACAGTGTATCCTGCTTAGTATAGAAGGCTGCAAAAAATAGTAATCTTGATCATTTTTACCCAGGATTCTGACCAAAGTGTTGTAGTTAACGGCCACCTTGAAAGAAAATGGGAATTCCAAGGAAACAAAAGCCAGTAAAAGCAGGCTTCATCTTTCAGATGTCAGCATGAATCAATTATCTCGAGCTGACTGATAAGGCAAGACGGCAAAAATAAGAAAGTTGAAGTTGCTGTGGATTTTGAACCCAAATTCCAAGGCTTAGCTAAGGCAGGTTCTCATGCTCTCAAATATGAAAGTGACAGGACCAACAAGATGGCTGGCCACCAAGCCTGACTACCTGGGTTAGTCACAGGGACCCATGTGGTAGAAGGAGAGAAGGGACTCTACAAATCGTGCTATGGGCTCCACGTGCACTCATGGCACATGCATGCTCACACTTATGGTAAATACAGAAGTAAAAAATGTAATTTTAATTTTTAAAAAATATGAAAGGGACTGTAACCAAAGCCTGAAGGTGCCCAAAGTGTCAATGCCAGGCCCACCTCGGGGTAAAGGAGTGCTCAGAGACAATTCACAACAGGGACAGTGCAAAGGAAAAGAATGTTGAATGATGGTCCAGACTGAAAGGACTGTGACAAGGATTTGCCAAGGCACCAGGAATGGAGTACTCATACATGCTCCAACATGGATAAACCTGACATTACACCAAAACCAACCACGAAGGCCACAGCAGAGTCCATTTGTATGGAATGACCAGAGTAGACAAAGCTTTAACAGCAAAAGAAGAAACACCTAGAGGTAAGGAAAGAGGAATGGGGTGGGGGTAGTGAGTGATGTGGCATAGGTCAAAACTGTCTAACATTATCAGTCAAAACACCAGGGATTTGAAAGGCTAAGATTCCAAACAAAGAGAAAGTTTGCTAGATGTCTTCAGAGCTCTGTGCTCTCCCCTTCAGAGAACTGATGATTCTTAGGGTGGCGGGGTGGGGGTGGGGGGTGTTTGCAGAGAAGCCAGAGGAGATGAGAGCTGGCGCCTTCTGAGCAGCTAGGGCTGAGGTTCCTCAAGAGTGGAAGGTCTGTGGAAGAGAGCCTGGCAGTCCTCGTACAAGATGAGACAAGGAAAGGAAGAAGCACAAATCACAACTGACCTCACTATGGAGCCTGCAGACCCCAAAGGCTTATTAGCAGGAAATGAGAACAACTTCACACCAGGACATCTGAAAATTTAGATGAAATGCCTAGAGATACAGAGCTTACAGCACTGACTCAGGGTGATCAGAAAGCCCAAATACTGCTTTACCTGTCAAGAAACTGACTCTATCATTGGAAAGCATTCCACAAGGCAACTCCCATCAACTGAGTCTTTATTGTTTTATTTTTTTATTTATTTTGTGTGTCTGTGTGTGTGTATGTCTGTGTGTCTGTGTGTGTGTGTCTGTGTGGCTGTGTGGCTGTGGGCTCTGGCTCTAGCTCTGGTTTGTTTGGGGCAAACACGTGGAAGTCAGAGGACAACTTTCAGAAGTCATTTCTGTCCTTCCACCATGTGGATTCCAGGGGTGGAGTGCCAGTCATCAAGCTTGGTGGTATCATCAGCCACAACTGATTTTTTTTCTTGGGGGGAAGGGTTATTATTTATTTGCTTGTTTTTTTTGTTTTCATGGCTGAGGATGGAACTCAGGGCCTTACACATGCTAGACAAGAGCTCTACCACTGAGCTACACACCCAGCCTTTGGTTTCTTGAGACAGGTTCAAGTTGGCCTTGAACTTGCTACACCACCCATACTGGCCTTGAACTTGTACTCAGCCTGCATCCTCCTCTCAACTGCTGGGTTTATAGGTGTGCATTGTCATGCTTAGCTCTCCAACTGGTTTTCCATTTAAGGAGGAAGAAACACTAGCACTAAAAAAAGAAAATTTCTTTAAGGTAATTTTTTGGGGCTTTTTTGTTTTTCTTTTTTAATTCTAAAAATTTCTAAGATTTTCTCAGAGAACACAACCTATAAATAAGTGAGTTTATCACATTTATTAGTAAGCAAGATTAATATACAACAAAATAAAATGCCAAAATTAGATTATTATAAAATTAGGTTTATAGGCCTGGAGAGATGGCTCAGGTTAAGAGCACTGGCTGCCCTTGCAGAGGACCCAGGTTTGAATCCCAGAACTCACATGGCAGCTAACAACCGTCCATAACTCCAGTTCCAGGGGATCTGACACCCTCTTCTGTCCTCCAAGGACATTGTACAGAATGGGTGCACTTGCACACATGCAGGCTTAACACTCATACACACAAAATAAGAATAAAATAAATCTAATTTTTAAAAAAAAAGAAAATGAAATTTGAAAAATGAAATATCAGTAGCTCTAACCTACCCACTTTTCCAATTGAGCTCAGGCTCTGTTTTTATTTAATCATCTGCTGCTGAATTTAAAACTTCAGAGTCACAAGCAATGATCTTTTTATTTATTATTTATTATTTAAGTTTTTATTTATTATTTTTATTTTATGTGTATGAGTGTATTGTCTGAATATAAGTGATTTTATGTTGTACAGTGCCCATGGAGGTCAGAAGAGAGCATTGGAGCCCCTGAAACTGCAATTACAGATGGTTGTTAGCTGCCATGTGGGTGCTAGGAATCGAACCTGGGTCCTTTGCAAGAGTAACCAGTGCTCTTAACCACTGGGCCATCTCTTTCCAGCCCCTTACTTGGTTTTTATCCAACAAATGAAACAGGCCCCTGAACAACTCTCCTGGCAGCCAGCTTCTAGGAAGCTCAATTACTCAGTTGTTACAATATTTCCAGCCTGTCTGCCTGTTCTAAGAAGAGAAAAGGGAAACTAAGTCACTTAGTGGAAGAAACCTACAAGTTCATCCTCTGGCTTGTTTTTAAGGGACTCTGCTTCTGTAAGGAAATCTTCCTTGGACCTAGCCAGAGAGCAGTCCAGAAAGGTAAACAAAAGGGTAAAGTCCAGAGGCCAAAAACCCTTGCTGGAGAGACTCCAAAGACCAGAATTGGATGCAGAACTTTCTCTAGGGAATTTACCTCTCCTCCCAGCACAGTGTCACCGTATCATTTGTGGGAAAATGGCTATAACAAGTACCTTAAACAGTTATGAATTCAGTAATATATAAGGGCCATAAAAATACCAAAGACCTCAGCCCCCAAGTATATATAGGTCACCATCCTGAGCAGATTTTACAGAAAAAAAAATGTCCAATAGAAATACATCTAAAAAATGTGAAAAGTGTTTGTTTGCCTAGGGGAGAAATGAAAATGAAAATTAATTACTTATTTTTGCCAATCCTGTTGGCAGAGATGTTTTCAATAATCATTTTCTAAGACAATAGAATGCTGGTTGGACACATTAATATACTGTTAAATCTATAAAAGCTGAACGATTAGGAGAAAGGCAAAGTTCCTCCTAGGGCTGATTCTAACCTAAGTGTTACAGAAAAACAAATTCTGGGGGCAAGAGGTGGGGCGGGAGGAGTGCCGGAGCCCATGTCTGCTAAATAAGCTGAAACAGCTTTTACTTGAAATAAGCACTGCCCTCCAGCTAGAGCCTATAGGAGACTAGAATCTTCCTTTATGCTGTTGACCTCCTTTTTCTATCATGACTCAGAAATGACCTTAAGAGACAGCTAAATTGACTGGCAAACTATATCAGAAAGTAGGGTTTAGGTAGAAATATTTCAGCATTTAGATTGACAAGCTGCTCCCAGTACATTCCTCCAAGACAAACAAGCGGATGTGTGTGTGTGTGTGTGTGTGTGTGTGTGTCTGTGTGTGTATGTGTGTGTGTGTTACACATGCCCACACACTTTATAAAGTTGCTTCTTTTGTTTTCTTAAAAAAAGTTTTTCAAACATTAT
>NW_008346082.1:2648423-2664336 GCF_000622305.1 Nannospalax galili | reverse complement strand
CAAACATCTTAATGTCAATTGCATTGAAAATGAATTTTTCTGTATGAAACTGTGTATTTTAATAATGAAATGGAGATCCTTTTTAAAGGTTAAAACCTCATTTAATTTTATGTCTTATAGGGTTTATACTGAGTACAATATTGTATAACTGTAATACTTCAACTGTAAACCTAAAAATGTACAGCCAATTTTTTAAGAAATGCATCCTAGCTCAGAAAATTGTTATTGACTATGTCAATGCTGATGTAATGAAATGCTTCTTCTAAGTATGCAGTTATTAAATAATTTTTTTTTAAACTGGAAAAAAAGTTTTTTCAAACTGTCCGTCTTCTCGGCCTTTAACTTCTGTTTAGCCACTCTCCCCGCTCTGCTAGCCAGCTTGCTTCTGAAGAGCTGAGGGTGCAGCTCAGTGATTCAGCACTTGCCTAGCATATGCAAGGCCCTAGATTCTATCCCCAGTACCATAAACAAAAAGAAGGCTTTCTTCTGTCTGACCCTTAAATACTCTGACTGATTTGCCTCTTTAGCTTTCTTCTTTCAGGCTTTCCTGCTGTTGATGTGTGACTCTCGGACCCCGCTTCTATAAGAACTCTGTCTCTATTGTGACAACTTCCAAATCCTAATCTCCAACCCCGAGTGAACGGTCCTCACAATTACTAGATCAATGTTTTTGTACTGGCTTCAAATGTGAACATCTAAACTGGAATCTTTCCTTCTGTCTGCACTTGCATTTATTCTATATCCACCCATTCATCCATTCAGCAAACAGCTGGTACCAGGCATCACTGACCACTCAGTCTCCTAAACCAGACATTTAAGAATAAACTTTCAAGGCTGAAGAGATGGCTCAGCGGTTAAGAACACCGGTTGGTCTTGCAGAAGACCCAGGTTCAAATCCCAGCACCCACATGGCAGCTAACAACTGTCTGTAACTCCGGTTCCAGGGGATCCAACAGTTTCTCTGTCCTCCATAGGCATTGCACGACGTAGGTGCACTTACCTACATGCAGGCAATACATACATACACATAAAAATTTAAAAAAAAAATTTAAAGAATAAACTTTCATTTTCTCAGTCTTTTACTGGCTAGAGTCACCTCTGCACTCCACCTCAGGTAACTCAGATTCAGCCGTTTTTCATCCCCACTGGTGCTTGACCTTTAGTCCCCAGCACCTCTCACCAGATGCCTGAAGAATCCTCCTCCTCCACATTTTCCCTGCCAGTGAAGTCAGTCCACCTTCCACACAGTGGCAGAATTCTCTTACTGAAATAAATTGGGTCATGTCATTCCTTGTTCTTAAAAGCATTCAGAGTCCATAGCAGGGATGAATTCTGTGGACCAACCACAATAGAATCAGCTGGGGAGCTCATTAAGCTGCCATCTCCTACTGTATCCATCTCCTTGGAGAGAAGACCTAAGAATCCCCATTTCTAATGAGCTCCCCAGGTGCATTGGGTACCTGAGAACAGAAGAGCAGCACTTTCCTACAGGAAGAACCCAAGCTTCATAGTCAGAGGTGCAAAGCCAGCCTCCTTCTAGGTTCACTGGCCTTAGTCTCCTCCACTCTGTACTGTGTGCCCCACAACCATCACACTGAATGTCACTCTCTCTTGACTGTTCACCCTCTCCCAAGCTTCCAGGCCTTGGTCGATGGGCTGCTCTTTAGTAACTTTCTCCACCCAGCAAACTCTGGTCTCCCTCCTGTAACTCCTTCCCATGCTACATTACAGCTGTCTCTCTCTCGTTCCTCTTCCATCACCTCTTCCTCACATCCACTGTCCTCCCTGAATCATAATGTGTCTCTTAAGGTGATAGTCTCCAAACTATAAGCCAATTGCATTAAATCTTCATAAATAGCTAATGGGTTAATTAACCTCTTTAAAATAAGTCAACTAACTTACCTAGGAAGTGATTAATTTTGGCAGGCTCACCGGATTCAGTACCATTTGAAAGCTCAGGTTCTGTATAAAACAAATTCTTTCAAGAACGGGGGGCAGAAAAAACACCATTAGCATGCAAGCCAGGCCTGGCTCTGGAATTCATCATGAGTTTTCTCACCATGAAATCTTTTAGGTGCTCACATCCATCACAGAAGTGTTTGACAAAATGCTATATTGTCACCACGATAGTTAATTTTTTATTTTATTTTATGTGTATGAGTGTATTGCCTGCATGTGTGTAAGTACACCCGTGTCCTGCAATGCCCATGGAGGTCAAAAGAAGGCATCAGGTCTTCTGGAACTGGAGTTCCAGTTCCATAGATAGTTGTTAGCCACAATGTGGGTGCTGGGAATCAAACCTGGGCCCTCTGCAAGAGCATCCAGTGCTCTTAACCACTGAGTAATCTCTTCAGCCCCTAATTTTATCTTTTCAACTTCACCAAGCCGTTGGGTACCCATGCGTTTGGTCAGACATTATAGATCCCTCTTGCCCCTGCAACATGAGTAAGCCGCATCCAATAACTAAAGATACTGGTAAAGGAAAAAGAACAAATAGAAATTTGATAGAAAAGAACAAAAGGGCTTCACAGAAGGCTGCTCAATGAAGACTGAGTTTTTTCTGGCCTTTAGACTTAAACTGAATGTGGCATTTCTCACACAGACATCTGCAGGAACCTCCTAGTCACACGCCCTGCTTCCACTCACGTCCCTTTCAGTGTGTTCTGTACACAGCAGCATGGGGAATTTAAATTAGACCCGATCAAATACAATATAGGTCCCTGCTTAAAACTTCCAATGGCTCCAATCACACTTGGGGGAAATCAGGACTTCATAAAACCATACGTGGCTACCTTCTTCATCCCCACTACCAGTCCCCTACCAGTCACCCTACCCTCACCACAATGGGATCTCCTACAGTGTGCGTGTGCGTGTGTGTGTGCATGTGTGTGTCTGTGTGTCTGTGTGTCTGTGTGTGTGTCTGTGTATGTGTCGAGGTCAAGGACAACTTACAGCAATCAGTTATCTCCCTCTACTGTGTAGGTTCCAGGATTGAACTCAGATCATTAGGCTTGCTCGCAAGCACCATTACCCAGCCCTTCCTCTGCCTTACTAACAATTTCTGAAATATTCCATGTTCGTTCATGACTCTGCGTACTGGAGTTTTTTGGTTCCCCTCTTGAGGTGTTCTCTGCATGCTTCCCTCATCGTGTCTGTTCAGATGTCACCAACACAGAGACATCTTCCCCTGCCTTTCCAACACCCTCTATCCTACTAATCCACTTCATTGGACTTCAGAGTTCCCATCACTGCCTGGCATTACTGACTTGTTTCTTGAGTTTCTACACCCAGTAAACCATAACCTCATGAAGACAGAGAATTAATACAAATTAATAAGCGGGTGGATTCTCCTTTGATATATAGTACTATACTAAGGAAAGAAGATATTTTGGTGTTTAGAAACTGACGTTCATCATTGTTACTAGAAACACAGATCCCTTTTGCAGGTTCTTAGTTTCATAGGTAAAGGAATTTTAAAACAGGCCCAAAGGAAAACTCAAGGCAATTTTATTAGAATTTGAGGAGAAAAAAAAAAACAGGGCAGGCAAGCTGGATATCCTGATGACTACCAGGATGAGGGAGATGAACAAGAGAAAAGGGGCAAGTTACGTTTTCTGAGTAAGAGTCAAGAAAATAAGCAGGCTCAGCAGGGGAGTCTGAAAGCAGCTGCATGGGGGTGGGGGTTCCTCAGAGAGGAGGCTCTCACCTTCCCGTGCCCAGAGGGTTAGAGTGAGCAAGCTTAGGATTGGGGCTGGTATCTGGGCAAAGGAGATAGAAGGGAGGAAGATTAAAAATTACACTTTCTGAACTCAGAAAGTGGGCAGACTGAGCAGCGAAAATCTGTAAGTAATTGCTCCTGGGGAGGAGCTTCCAGGGTCTCTAAATATGCATCTTATTAAGGGGGTTAGTCCTCCCATCTTCTTTACCTGTCTTCTGGGATATCATGTTTCTTTAACTTTCTGGAACAGACAGTTTTCCTGGGGGGGTGCACCCTGTTCAGGAGTTTGACCAGCCCATTTGGCATGACTCTTAAGGTAAGGTACAGTAGAATGGCTTTGTAACCTTATAATTCTTTGAAGAGTTTAGAATGTCATTTCTCTACCCAGATCCCATTCTTCTGACTAAAAATCGTATATCTACCAAATCAGAGTGCCTTCAATAATATGTCACTATCTTTGGTGTTTTTAATGCTCTCTGGATATTGCTCTCCACCTAGTTCAATACAGGAAACAACGGAGCTAATTTCAACATGTAAGTGAGAGCATTTTTGCTCAGGGGACTTTGCCCTGACAATGGGCCGGACCTAGACCTAGACCTGTTGACATCTTCAGACCCTCTGTGAGTATTCACTAAGTGACACATTATTGGCCCATGAGGGCAGGTTACAATGATGCAAGAGCTGAACAGCCACCAGTGAATCTAACCTGCTCAACTAGGCTGACAGAATAGTCATCCCTCAGTGTCTGCAAGGCACTGAGCTCAGAACCCCCAACCCCCAGCCAGGATACCACAACCCATGAGGCTTTCATATAAAAGGCTGTAGTGTTTGCATTTAATCTACATACTTCTTCTAGGATACTTTCATCTTCTCTAGATTATTTATAATGTAAGTATTATGGAAATAACTGTTGTTTAGTGAATAATGTCCAAAAATGTACATGTTCAGTACAGAAGCAATTTTTACATATTTTTTGCATCTGCAGCTGGTTGAATTTGCAGATGTGAACTCACAGAAACAAAAGATGTAGTAAATCTTTCTTTTGTTTTTTTTTTTGTTTGTTTTGTTGGTTGGTTGGTTTGGGGGTTTTTTTGTTTTTGGTTTTTTTTTTTTTTTTTTGGTCTTTTTGAGACAGGGTCTCCCTGTAGCCCCAACTGGCCTGGAACTCACAATAGAGACCAGGCTAGCCTCAGACTCCCAGAGATCCACCTGCCTCTGCCTCCCAAGTGCTGGGAATAAAGGTGTGCGCCACCATGCCTGGCTTGGTCCTAATGGTTTTTATTCTCCTCTTGTCTCTCCCAGTAGAAGCACAGCTACATCCATACAAGGACCCCTCATCATCATCAGTGTTCCAAACACTGAGGTTACAGCATCATCCCAGCTATGTTCCAAGAATCCCCGAAAGGAAGACACTGCCATCACGCCATCTCACAGGTGAGGAAACATACCCTGGTTAAGCCTTTGAGAGAGCTAGGGAGTCAGGGTGGGAAGCCAACATCTCTTCCCTGGAGAACTATCAAGAGCTTCCAGTAAAACCTTATTGCTGAAAAGAGGACATATTTTGGACACAGGTCTTAGAGCAACGGACAGGAACTGACCTGGAAGCCACCAGCCCTGAAGGCTGGCTCTCATAGATTTGAAACACCATACAAGCTGCTAAGGGAGAACATCAATCGATGGTCCAACCTCAGCTTCAAGGTCTAGTAACCACATCAATAACCAGCACAGCAAACTATATTGGTGCAGTAGTGGCACTTTTATCTTGGGGGTAATCAACAGTTAACCTAATTGGACTTAAAGCCCACTCAATGGGAGGAAACTCATGTGAGGTACTGTAAACTTAGCTAAATATATATGGCTGGAGAGGTCATAGATCCTAGAGAAAACCTCAAGGCTATCACATCCCTAGACAAATGTAATTTCTTACTATGTACAAAACATGGGTCCTTATATTTATAGACAAGTATCCCAGACACCACCCACCAAAGAAGCTTCTTTTTCAACAGACAGATTATTACAGAGTTCTACAACTGGTCACACACAGAGAGTGTCTGTGAACTACTCAAGCCTAAGTGGTACATCTACGATACAGCCTCTACAACTAAAGCTCACAGAACATAGAACAAGGGATAAAGGGAACACTCATGCATCCTCTCAATTCTCATCAATGAAGCTCCCTCACGCAACAGAGGGCCAGGAACACAAAAGGTCACAAATGGCCAAAACATAGAGAATAAGAGTCTGCAGAGTGTGAGTCCTTGTGTAATGGCCCCAAATGGAGTCCCCAAATTGTAATGGCCAAAGTAACTTCATTTTGTATAAAGCAGCCACTTTAAACTTCAAAGGCTAGAAAAATGGCCAGCTTCAAGATTGAGTGCCTGAACTTAGTTGCTTCCTCTTAGAAGAGTGCTTTCTTTGGACTAACTGACCTTGGTCACCTCACAGACACTGCAGCTGTGCTTCTTGCCTAGTCAAGAAACCTAAATAACAATAGTATTCAGAAAGTCCTTGTTCTCAAGGTCTCTACACATCTGTTAAGAGAAGGACTAACAGCCGGGTGTGGTACATGGCCTGTAGTCCCAGCACTTGGGAGGCAGAGGCAGGCAGATCTCTTTGAGTTCAAGGCCAGCCTGGTCTACATAGTGAGTTCCAGGCCAGCTGGGGCTATAGGGAGACCCTGTTTCAAAAAGACTGAAAGAGAGAGAGAGAGAGAGACAGAGACAGAGACAGAGACAGAGACAGAGAGACAGAGAGAACTAACAAAAACTTGTTTTGGCTTCTGTAGTTTGCTTATCTGCTAACTTGGCCATCCTGACCCTACTCAGGACCACCTGGCATTACTCATGTGCGATGAAATTCTTATCGTATTTGTGGTTTTCGCCTTTATAATCTAGTTTCACCATTCCCTCAGGGCCGTGGGTCCTGAATCTGACTAAGGGACCATGAACAGCTATAGCCCTAATAAATTTGACCAATTAAAATTTGAATTGGGTCTGATGGTCTTTTTCCGGTGGTTTCAAACTCCATAACACTTGAACAGGACCCTTATATTAAACTCCACCCACCCAGAGCTCAGGGACCATTTTGGAAAAGTGGGCAAAAAGATTGTATGAGCCAAGGAGGAGGTGCATGACCATATGGAAACAGAGTCCTATAGGCTCCTGGGACCCTGATCATATGAACTACAGCAATGGTGTCAGCATGCACAAGATCCATGCAAATTCAAGCAGACAAAAACCCAGCATAGGACTGGGGAAATGGGCAGCAGGCCCCAATCTTAGCCAAAAGAACTATTGGCAGCTAATTACTGCTGGGTGAGAGAAGGCTAATTTTCTTAAAGGGAGGGACTCTAGATAGGCTGACTAGACCCCAGTAGACAAGCTTGTACTGAGGGACATCTGGGGACACTAACCTTACATGATAGGCCTTAACACAAATGGCAGAATGTATGAACTCCAATGGGGTGGGCTATGGGGGCAGTGGAGAAGAGGGCATAAAGTTGATTAAGATGTTCTGTTAAGAAAAAAATACACAAAAATTCAATTAAAAATAAAAATAAATTAAATAACAACAAAAAAGGGCTTCCAGTCTTTGCCTCTGAACAATCCTTGAGGGGGGAACAGGCCCCATGGGTAGAGATGTCAAAGGAGGCACCACACTGCACTGAGAGCCAGAAATGGTTGCTACTGACCAGGGAGCTGGATTTACACTTCAGGGACAGAAGCAGCTCTGAGCATAACAACTCTGAATAGAAAAAGCTTTATTTGCTCAAATAAACTACACTGCTGACTGAAATTACAGTGATACAAAAATTAGTGTCACTTCAACCTAGTTTATAATATTTGAGGTTTCTTCTTAAAATACCTACAAGTGATTTCCGGGGTGATTAAACATTTGAAAAGCCTTTACCTGTTAACCTCAATGGGGAGATACTCTTTTTAATTTTTTTTAATGTGTATTAGTGTTTTGCCTGCATGTATGTAAGTGCATCCATGTGGGTGCTAGGAACTGAACCCAGGTCCTCTGCAAGAGCAGTCAGTGCTCTTAACCACTGAGCTATCTCTCTAGCCCTAGCCTCAATGTGGAGATACTCTTAAAGCAAAACTCTAAGCCCCAGATCTCAGCTCCCTTGCACAAGAAACCCACATACACACACACACACATATACACAATACATATTCATTATACACACACAATCACACACTATATACACCAAGCCACACACACTACATATTTTTACATACCAAACACACATGAACAATGTACTTATCCCATAAGCACACAATCCACACACACACACACACACAAAATCCATACATGTACCACATACTACATACCATATCACTCACATGCAGCACATACAAGTTCATCACAAAAAATATACCATAACTACACATACACATACCATGTATACACACAACTCATGTATAACCAACACACAAACCACACACCCACTACAGATACACACATATAAATCATACATACAACACACACCCAACACATGCTGCAGCATACATCACCAAGCCTCTGAACAGTAGTGTGGCATGTGCTGCTTCTCTTTGTGACCCCCTTACTGCCTCCACCTGTGATATAATTACACCCTTCATTTTCAATCTGAAAAGCACAGCTCTGCAGGTACAATTGTGTCAAACTTAAGAATTAAATGATAATTTTACTTAATTTCTTTCATCAAAAATGTAGTTTGCATTAGCAAAAAAAAAAAAAGCAGGGACTTCAAACTCAGGCTCTTAGGCTTCCTAAATCACTGTAGTTTATTTAAATCTTGAATCTTCCATTAGTGGGAGGAAATGAATTTATTTTTCAAGCTGTACTTTCTTGGGATGAGTTTCTGACCATGACTCATGCTACAGATACCTTGAGCATATGTAAAGAAAATAACAGACTGAGAGTTGAGAAGAATTTCAAGGGCAGGAGAGATTTACAGGAGTAAATCAAGCCCCTCCCAGCCTTTCCTGACTTGATGTGCTCCTTAGACTTCCCAAATCATGACCCTCAAAATAGGTGTTATCGCAGAGTTGGTCTGGTATGATGGCTTATACTTGTATTTTCAGCTCTTGGAAAGTGGAGGCAGAAAGTTTACTGTGAATTCAAGGCCAGTCTGGGCTACAGAAAGAGCCCCTGTCTTAAAGACAAAAGTAAAACAAAACAAAAACTCAGTGCTGGGAAGAACTCTGGGCATGAAACTCCAATGTGAAAGGGGAAGATTTTTTTTTTTTTTTGTCTTTTTGAGACAGGGTCTCCCTGTAGCCCCAGCTGTTCTGGAACTCACTACGTAGACCAGGCTGGCCTTGAACTCACAATGATCTGCCTGCCTCTGCCTCCTGAGTGCTGGGATTAAAGGCGTGCGCCACCACGCCTGGCAAAAGGGGAAGATTTTTAAGCTTGTCCTGGCCAACACTTGTGGTACTGACAAACATTCTGAAACCTAATAGTATAGTCTTTTTATTTGTCCAGTTAAAACCCTTTATGGCTAATTGTAACACAGTATTCTGGATTAGAACTGGAACAGAAAAGACCGCAAGAAAACCAGTAAAATCCAGATAAATTCTGTAATTTAGTTGGCAATGTGTGCAGCGTTAGCTCACTGGTTCTGACAGTGTGCCATGGTTACACAAGATGTTGGCCTTGGGCAACACTGGGTGAAAGGTGTGAGGAGACTGCACTGTCCTTACACCTCTTCTGTAAATCTAGTTGTTTCAAAATAAGTTTTAATGTCCATGTAGAAAATGTCTCCTTTTTGTTTGTTTGCTTTTGTTTTTCTTTTGAGACAGTCTCACTTTGTAGTCCTGGCTGGGCTGGAACTCACTATGTAGACCAGGTTGGTCTTAAAATGACAGAGATCCACCTACTTCTGCTTCCTGACTGCTGAGTTAAAGGCTTGTGCCACCATGCTGGGCCATGAAAATGTCTTACTTCTTGGTTTTGGTTTGGTTATTTTAATATTTTATTTATTACTTTTATTCCATGTGTATGAATGTACTGCCCGCATGTGTGTCACCCGTGTTGTGCAATGCCCTGGGAGGTCAGAAGAGGGAGTCTAATGACCTGGAACTGGAGTTATGGGTAGTTGTTAGCCACCATGTGGGTGCTGGGAATCAAACCTGGGTCCTCTGCAAGAGCAGTCAGTGCTCTTAACCCCAAGCCATCTCTCCAGCCCACTACCTCTTAATCTATACTTTCTTACATAAAGAGGGCACCCAGCGCAATAACACTTTTGATGGAATTTTATAGGTTATTTACCCATATATGAGCACAGTCTATTATTTCTATTATTTCCTGTATAATTTTAAATATTTATTGAAGCTCTTTTCTAAACATTTGTTTTCATTTTCTGACTCATTCTTCACAGATGTTCTTGCCATGTACCATGCATATAGGATTTCACACAACAGGGAGTGCCAAAGCCCTAGCAATCTTCTAAAATCTTTTAAATAAATCATTTAAATAAAATCTCATTAGAGAACACCTAAAAGCCAGTGTGCTCAAATTAGATATTTACTTCCAATGGCACCAAGCAGCTCAAAAAAAAAAAAAAGCAGCATTATTCACAACCAGTAATCTAGATGTGGTGTCTTATACCTGCAATCCCAATACATAGGAGGTCAACGCAGGAGGATCAGAAGTTCAAGGTCATCCTTGGCTACACAGCAAATTCAAGGCCAACCTGGGCTATGGAATATATATAGTAGAATATTATTCAACTTTAAAAGGGAAGAGAATTGTGCCCAGATGAACCTTGAACATTATGCTAAGTAGAATAAGCCAATCAGAAAAGGACTAATATCATGTAGATCTCCTTGTGTGAAGTGCCTAGTGTAAAGATTCAGAGGGACAAAAAGTAGACTGGCAGTTCCTAGAGTTAAGAGATGGGAAGTTGCTGTTTGGTGAGTAGAGAGGGAAACTTGTGGGAGTTAGTTCTTTCCTTCTATCATATGGGATCTGGGAATTGAACTCAGATCATCAGGCTTGGCAGCAAGATTTACCCACTGAGCCATCTCACAGCCCCATAGTCACAAAGTTCTCATGAGACAGCAGCCTTGTAGAACCTTGAACATAGTTTCAGCTGTTTTCTAAGAATTTCAGTTCATGGCAGGGTAACACTTCAAGAAGTTCTGGGAAAGGCCACGCCTACAAGGAAGATTCCAGCCCTGGAAGCACAGGCATGAAAGTCACCTAAAGCAGGCGCCACACAAGTCAAACTGAAAGGCTCTTTGCTAGCCGCAAGGCCAAGGTCTTCTGGATCCTGTCCATCTCTAAGCTTTAAAAGATGCTGGGCCAGTGAAGATGTGTGATTTCACTCGGCACACCAGACCAGCAGGATCGGGTTTTTAATCAAATACCACATGGACACCACCAACTGTCAAGAGCCAATCTAGATATCAGAGCCATCCTCACACCATACAGCTGTCGGTGACTTACTCTCAAAAGGCTGTTTCTAGTTGTTCTGAGGACTGTGTTTCCTGACACCTGATACCTCTCCTCTCCCAGGCCATTCCAGTTTCCACCATTCTGGAAGACTGGGGGGATGATATATAAAACCAAATAAAGTCAGGAGAATTTAAGAAGAGAACAATTCCTCAGCACCAAATTACTGGGTACTAAAAAGAAGAAATCCAAAGCACACTGATTGTAGTCGCTTACCTCGGTCCCCAACATGCCCTGCTTGCATAGAAGCCACTGCCTAAACTTGGCCATGAACTTGCCTAGCACCTCTCTTTCCTAGGCATTTGCCAAAAATGTATCTGATTTATTCCCAGTCACAACCACATTATAATTATAGGAGAACGTGTTAGCTGTTTAGATGCTAACAAAAGGCAACAGAAAACAGAAGGCTATCAGGCCCCAGTGTCCCAATGACCAAGGAAATAAAAACCTGTGATAAACTAAGGAAAGACACCACCCACAAACCAGGAAGTTCTGAAGACAGTAAGGGAAAGAACAAGAGTTAAGAGTAACTCACTGCCCAGAGAAAAGTAGTCTTGGGGGAAAGAGTGTGGAGGAGAGCCTAGTCCTAGAAACCCCCCACTACCCTCAAGGAATTTCCCATTGGTGAGCCAGGAAGGCAGGAGGGAGACGGCCTGGAGACACAGGCTCCAACCCAGGGTGGCAGCAGTGGAAGAAGGAGCTGTATCTTCCTGGTGTAGTCCCAAGGCCACCAATGGCACTTCCCAGAAGAGAGATGCTACTCAGGAATCAGGGTGCTTCCAGGGTGTGAGAGAGCCTCCCACGTCAAGTCCAGAACCTGGTACAGTCATCTCCTTAGGGACAACTGTACCGTGTGCCCTGTGTAATTGCCCCACCCTTAACAACCTGCACACTCTGTGGCTGAGCCAGGGAAACAGCCCTCAGCTCCAGTGGGAAGGAAGACGCTAAAAGCATCCAAGAGCAAAGTGAAAAGGCCCGAGATCATACACTTGCCTGTGTGAGGACACAGTCTCAGACCAAGTCTCTATAAACAGAAATACAGTTTCTAGAAAACAAAGTAATAGAACCTACTGTGTGTGTATATGTTCATGTGTGTGATGGGAGGGGTGCCCGTGCGTGTGTGTGCAGAAAGTTTACTTCAGCATCTTTCTCAGTTGCTCTCCATCTTTTTTTTTTTTTGAGACGGGATCTCTTACTAAACCTGGAGCTTACCAATTCCCTAGCAACTCCCTGGGATTCTCCTATCTCTCCCCAGCCCTAGGATTACAGGTGTGTACCTCCATGCCCAGTTTTTTTTTAATGTGGTTCCTGGAATTTAGAACTTAGATCCTCACACTTGCATGACAAGCACTTTATAGACTAAGCCATCTCCCCAGATCCCTGGAGCTTTTTAAAATTTTTATTTATTATTATCATTATTTGTGTGGTTATGGGGATGGCTCGTGCCACAGGACTCATGTGTAAGTCAGAGGACTGCTTTCAGGAGTCATTTCTCTCCTTCCATCTTGCTGAAACAGGGTCTTTCTGTGTCTGCTGCAATGTGACTCCAGATTCTCTTCTCTCCACCCTGAACTCGCAGAGGTGCTGAGATTGCAGAGGTGCATCCAGCCTGGAGGCTATTTTTTTTTTTTTTTTTTAGCTCTAATACAGCCAGATCTGGTGGTTCTTGCCTATAACACCAGGATTTAGGGGGTTGAGGCAGGAGAATCATTCCAAATTCTTGGCCAACCTGGATTACATAGTGAATTTCAGAGTGAAACTAGGCTACAACCTGAGCTACAGAGTCTCTCCATTCATTCATTCATTCATTCATTTAAATTTAATGCATGTCAAAGAACACAGAATTCCAACGGCATTAAAGTAGCAACAATATGAACTTTCTCTTGCGGTGTTTGGCAGTGTCGCACAATCCAGGCTCTGTGCTCCCGTGTGGAGGTTGGACAGAGAACAAAACTGCTGGAATGCTTCCTTTCTTGATTGTAGCTCCAAAGCCCAAGACACTTGGGAGAATTGCCAAATGTCCTGAAGGAGAAAAGAATCCCTTAGGGAACTGGGTGGAAGTGTCCATGTATTCCCTCAACCTCAGAAAGACTCCCAGGAGCCTGCTCAGGACTCAGAAGTTCAGTGAGCCTCCATGCTGAGACCACAACCTCTCCCTGGCCCCACCTAGAGTTAGCAAAGAAACACTGTGTGGCCTTCGTGCTCCCTGCTCAGCACAGCAACAGCAGAGCTCCAGACCTGAAGGTCCTACGTGAGCCAGCTCACAGATCTGCAGGGGGAGAGCAAGACCTCAATGACTCCGTGTCTTAAAGCTCTGTAAGGCACCCTTTTAACAGTCTGGACTAGAAAAGGCCACTAAAACAATAAGCACATTTCTACCAATCTAATGAGAAGGGACCCAGTCAAAACACAGGCAGAAGATCATCTGACTCTGTGTACTTGAGCAAGATCTATTATTCATCTGTTTTGTGCTCTTATTAAGATCTTCAAAAGTGAATTCTATGTCTACTAGGCAGAGAGGACACTTAGAAGACTGAAGAAAAAGTGTTATCAAGTTTGAGGCTAACCTAGGTTATCTAGTAAGTTCTAGGCCCACCCTGTGCTACAGTGTGAAAGGGCTAGAAATATAGCTCAGCAATAGAGTGCTTACCTAACATATGCAAGGCCCTAGGTTCAGTCCATAGCACAGAAAAAATCTGTATATACAAAGAACTCTAAAAACCCACCAGCAAAACAAGAAAATACCCTGATTAAAAATGAGTGACAGAGAGCTGGGGGAATAGTCCAGTTGGTAAAGTGCTTGCCTTATAAGGATGAGGACCTGATCTTGATCCCCAAAACCTACGTAAAAAAGCCAAGGTCAGTGGTGCACCCTTATAGCCCTACAGCTGGGGAGGGGGAGACAGGTAGATCACTGGAGCTCAGTGAACAGCCACCATAGCCTACTGACAAACTCCAGGGAAAAGAAGAGGCCCTGTCTCAAAGAACAAAGTAGATGGGCTGGAGACTTGGCTCAGTGGTTAAGAGCATTAGGTGTTCTTACAGAGGCCCCAGTTTCGATTCCCAGCACCCACATAGCAGCTAATAACCATCCGTAACTCCAGTCCAGGGTATCTAACACTCTCTTCTGACCTCCGTGGGCATTGTACAACACAGGTGCACTTACTACATACATCCAAGCAATACATTCATACACATAAAAATATATATATTTAAAAAGTAAGCTGGGCACGGTGGCACACACCTTTAATCCAAGCACTCGGGAGGCAGAGGCAGGCAGATCTCTGTGAGAACAAGGCCAGCCTGGTCTAGATAATAAGTTCCAGGCCAGCTGGGTCTACAGGGAGCCCCGTCTCAAACACACATACACACACACACACACACACACACAAGTAAATGGCACCTAAGGTACAACACTGGGGGGGGGAGAAAGAGAGAGAGAGAGAGAGAGAGAGAATCAAATCAGTAATAGACCCAAGTACACATTCAAAAGGAGACATAAAATGGCCAACGGATATATGTATGCAAAATGTTCAGCTCTGTAGTCATAAGGCAACAGGCAAATGCAAACTACAATCAGCTCTCACCTAACCCAATAAGAATGGTTATTATTAAGACTAAAGATGCCTGCTGATAGGTGCCTGTAATCCAGGACTTGCAAGCCTGAGACAAGAAGATTACAATTAGCCAAAGCCAATCTGGGCTACACAGAGTTCTAGGCCAGTTAAGATATACAGAGAAGTCCTGTCTCAAAAAGAAAACAAAACAGGGGGCTGGAGAGATGGCTCAGCAGTTAAGAACACTGGTTGTTTTTGCAGAAGACCTGGGTTCAAATCCCAGCACCCACATGGCAGCTAACAACTGTCCATAACTCCAGTCCCAGGAGATTGGACAGCCTCTTCTGACCTCCAAGGGCATTGCACGACACAGGTGTACTTACCTACATGCAAGCAATACATGCATACACATAAAGTAAAATAATTTTTAAAAAATGATTAGAGAGAGCAAGTGCTGTCAAGAATTTGGAGGGAAAGGAAGCCTTTGTAGACTTACAGCAGGAATGTAAATTAGTACAGCCATTGCAGAATACAATTGGGAAGGGTCCTCAAAAAATTAAAAATTGGGCAGGTATGATGGCTCAGTGTGTAAAGGCACTTACTGCCAAGCTTAACAGACCTAAGTTCAATCCCCAGAACCCATGGTGGAGGGAGAGAATCAACTTCCAAAAGTCGTCCTCTGATTTCTACAGGTATGCTGTAGACTGTGCCCCACCTCTAACGTGCACACATAAAATAAACACTTTTAAAAATTAAAATTTGAGGGACTGGAGAGATGACTCAGTGGTTAAGAGCACCAGCTGCTCTTGCAGAGGACCAGGGTTCAGTTCCCAGCACCCACATGGCTGCAAACAACCATCTGTACTTAACTCCAGTTCCAGGGAATCCAATGCCCTCTTTTGGCTTCTGCAGGGATTGCACACATGGATGTACGTATATACATGCAGGCAAAAAAAAACATACACATAAAATAAAAATAAACAGATTTTTTTTAACTTTTTTTCAATTTTTACAAAAACTTTGTTGAGAATTTCATACATGCATATAAGGTGTTTTGATCAAATCCATGCCCACTCCCTCCCCTCCAACATTCCCCCCTCTGAAGAGGTAACCCTAAAATCTTTAAAGGATTAGATACAAGCTCCCAAACACTTTTGACATTTTTGGCCTTTGGAACAGAGTATGTTGCTAA
>NW_008346082.1:2645382-2647907 GCF_000622305.1 Nannospalax galili | reverse complement strand
AGTTGTCTGGGAAGAGTGGCTTGGCACTCCTTTAATGAATGAGCACAACCATCAACAAGCCCAATTGTAACTATGTTTAGCAATCAGGCTCAGCCGAAGTCCTGATGATGGTAGTTAGTTCATGCAGAAGGGACTGCTGTATAGCATCATCTTATTAAAAGGACCTGGAATTTTAAAGGATTTAGTGCTAGGAGCCACATATGAGGGAGAACATACGTTGTTTGTTTTTCTGAGTCTATGTTACTTCACTTAGTGCAACAGTTTCTAGATCTATCCATTTACATGCAAATTTCATTATTTCATCTTTCTCCAATATATGTATAATTTTTTTAGTGTATCAGTTTTAAAAATGAATTCTATGAAACAACAGTCCCTGAACAATCTACCTGCTTTGCTCTACTTTCTTTGGATTCTATGGCCCCTCTTCAGTTTAAATGTCTTTCTCTTGTCTGTGTATTCCTGGCCAGCAAGGGAAAGAGGTATCCCTGGTGCCTTGCACCTGCCCCAGTGCAGGGGTCCTTCCCCACACGCAGCACGATGGGGGCCGAGGAGGGGGAGTGCGCTGCCGTCCTAACCCTCTGTTTCCGAGGCACCACCAAGGAGGCAGGGAGTCTTGTCCAGCAGGAGCTCATTTATTACTAACGCTGAATAATATTTAAAGGCAAAAACCACAAGCATAGCATAGGCAGGGAGGCCGGCATCCAATCAACTCAGAGGTCACGTATTAGCACGCAGGCCCTTTTTATAGCATAATTTAGTGTTTACGAGGTGATCATGTGTCTTTTACTGGCTGAGCTATAATTAGTATTATTTTTTTAATTGTTGCGTGCCAAGCTGGCTAGCTGGCTCCGCCTTTACCTAAGCTGTTTAGCACCGTCTTATTACCGTACCTCCACACCCCAGATGGACATGAACTAAAGCACTCATCTATGTTGGAAATGAGTCTAGCTGAGACCCAGACTAACAAAAAAGACCTGAGAACAAGGATAGGTACGGTGGCAAGAGTTGAAAGTATTGCAGAACAGAATCAACACAGCAAAAAGACTAAATCAAAAATATTTGGACAAAGCTGAGGCATTTCTCAGAAAGGTAAAGAATGGGAACAGAAATTATGAGGAAGGAAATAAGAGTTCGTTATGGATGCCTTAGCAGTCACCTGTAATCCTAGCCATTGGGAAGTTGAGGCAGGAGGATCACAAGAACAAGACCAGCCTGGGCAACAGGGCTGAATCTTTCAAACGAGAGAGAAAAACAGAAGACAAAATGCTGAGAACAGAGACTGAACATCAATATTTAATCTATATACCTAAAGAAAGGACCAGCAAACAGAAAAGCAGCAAAAATCTTAAAAAGAAAGGAAAAACATGTGGCTGAAAAAATAATTACATCTGCAGAGGGAAAGGACTCATTAGAGCCACATAGAATTAATAACCAAAGACTAGCTCTTAAGTATTTGAGGATGTAAATAATGAACTTTGGGGCTCGAGAGATGGCTCCGCCGTTAAGATGAGAATTGATCAAATGAACCAAATATACACAAAAATGGAATTTGGGGGACTGGAGAGATGGCTCAGCCGTTAAGAGCACTGACTGCTCTTGCAGAGGACCCGGGTGCAAGTTCCAACACCCACATGGTGGCTACAAACCGTCCTTAACTCCAGTTCCAGAGAAATCTGAAGCCCTCTTCTGACCTCCACAGCACTGCACAACACGGGTGCATTCACATACATGCAGGCAATATACTCATACACATAAAATAAAATAATTAATTAAATAAATAAATAATGAACTTCAAGATAAAAAGTTAATCCATGAAGCATCTGGGAAGCAAAAACATTATCTATAAAGAAAGAAAAGTGAAGCAAACCTTGACCACAGCATCAAAACCAGAACTTGTAATCCAAACACTCCCCACCAGTCAAGTTGTGAGTTCCATGACCTTCTGGGATGTGCAAGGCCCCAGAGCTCACCACCCACAGAGCCTTCTTGGTGAAATCTCCAGCCAGCTCCCTGCAGCCAACAGACTGAAACCAGAGCCTGGGAATTCACAGGATAAAAAGCCCCTGGTGACTGCTACACACTATCAACATGAGAGTCCAAATAATTATAGATATGCTATTTATTTGAAATGATACAGTTTTGTAAGAGAAGATACACAGTGTGAAAAGTGGGCATACACAGGACTGGGGATGTGGTTCCATTAGTAGAGTGTTTGCCTAGAATTCACAAAGCCCTGGGTTCAATCCCCAGTACCTCAAGAGGCAGGCAAGATGATGCATGCTTACAATCCCAGCCCTCAGGAGGTAGAGGCAGGAGGATCAGCAGCTCAAAGTCATCCTCAGCTACATAGCAAGTTCAAGGCCAGCATGAGCCACATGAGACCCTGTCTCAAAAAAGAAAACGGATATACATATACATCAAATTCTGAATTGTTCAGGGCTAGATGAGCATGTTTCATGCTAATTCCATTAAGATGCAATAATAGGAGGGGAGAGGGAGAGGGAGAGGGAGAGAGAGAGAGAGAG
>NW_008346082.1:2637595-2644912 GCF_000622305.1 Nannospalax galili | reverse complement strand
AGAGAGAGAGAGAGAGAGAGAGAGAGAGAGAGAGAGAGAGAGAGAGAGAGAGAGAGAGAGAGAGAAGGCAAAAGTAGGTCAAACTACAGGAAAGATTTTTTTTCCCCCAAGGGTTTTTTCAAATGGAGAAATGTGTGTTCCTGCCATTACCTTACCTTTTAATAAAGACCTATTGAGCCAGGCATGGTGGCGCACATTTTTAATCCCAGGCAGACGCAGGCAGATTTCTGTGTGAGTTCAAGGACAACCTGGTTTACATAGTGAGTTCTATGCCAGTCAGGACTATATAGTGAGTCCCTCTCTCAAAAAAAAAAGAAAGAAAGAAGGAAAGAAAATTATGCATTATGAAAATATTAGCATATAAGCCATTAATACACACGTTACTGAATTTGTGAGAAAAAAATAAAATTCTAGTCATAGAGGACAAGAACCAACAAAAAATTTTTTATATGGATGAGTGTTTTGCCTGCATGTGTATATAAATGTACCTGTGTCGTGCAATGCCTGCAGAGGCCAGAAGAAGGCGTCGGATCCCCTGGAACTGGAAAAGCAATCAGTACTCTTTACTGCTGAGCCATCTCTCCAGCCCCAGAAATCTACGCTTTAGATAGCACCTAATGTTTACAAACACAGCTAACAGAGGCTCCCTGAATGTTTTGTTGTGTGGAACAGCCCTTGTCTTTGCTATAGCAAAGCACTACAGGTTGAGTAGTTCAGACAACATATTTACTTCTCATATTTCTGACTACTGGGAAACGCATAAAGAAGATGCTAGAAGATTCAGTTCTTGCTAACGGTTCTCTTCCAGCCGCCTTCTCACTGTAGGCTTATGTACTTTTCTTGATACATATACACCAAAAAAAGAAATCTCTGGGGCAGGGAGGGGGGTGTAAGGAGTGTGACTAGGGCTTGAACTTATGGCTCTGTGCACGTTGGTGAGCGCTCTACCCCTGATCTTTCCCAGTTTTCTGTCTTCCTCTTCCACCAAAAGCATAATCCCATCATGAGGAACTCTTTTCACTTAATCTAAACCTAAATTGCCTCCCCAAGTCCCAAGCTCCAAACCCTATCACACTGGAGAGCACAGCTCAACACATGATTTAGGGGAGGGGACACACAGCTGGCGACAGCCCTCTCCTCATCAGATAGGCAGCAAGCCGTGTGGCACCCAGTGCTGCCTGCTGGTCCCATCATTGTCCTCTGCAGTACCCCCTCCCTACCCGCTTCTGTGAGAAATGGAGCTCATAGAAGTCAACTGGCAGCCCAGATCCTGCAGCTAAACAGTCTAGCACACGGAGTCCTCTCCATCCTGGCCTCCAATGGCCCTGAATGTGGCTAGTCAACCATGAGTCATCCATCTATGCAACATTTCGGGCACAGGGGAGTGACTCAGAGAGGATGGAGGATGGTTCCTAGATCCTCCTTTAAGAGGGGATCTGGCACTCTCCTGTGGGTGGACTCATCTGCCTTCAAGCTTAGAACTGGGGAGGGAAACCAACAGAAAAGGAAGAGAAGGAAGCCAGAGTGAGGGAGGGTCTTCAGAAGAGGGTTTCTCAGTGCAGAGAAGTGACAAGGGAAATGAAGGGCAGGAAAGCTGTACAGGCACATGTGCGGAAAGCAGTTGCTCATTTCTGGTTATGTGCCAACTAAGTTTACAAGGAGTCCATTTGTACCCTGCTTAACATTAGTTTGGTTTACACTGTAAACTGGGGTTGTCCACAACCAAGCAATATCTCGCCCTGAGACTTGTCATGCTATGTTCGGGGGGCAAAACTCAAGAATTTTTATTATTTTAAATCTATTGTAGAATAAACACGATATATTATTTTTATGTCAGTGTTTATTACAATTCACCTTTAAGCAAAGACTCAGAAGTTTCCTGTGAATTATCTATATTGCTTTACAAACCACAGGCTGGGGATGCAGTTCAGTGGTAGGACACATGCTCAGTACACACACACCCCAGCCTCAGTCCACAACAATGACAACTAAAGCAATCACCAAATATTTGGTCCCTTCATCTTCTTCATTAAAACTACTATTAAAATAATATGACACAAGCCAGGTATGCTGGCATGCAGCTGGAATTTGCAAGCACTTAGGAAGTGGAGGCAGAGGATTATGAATCTAAGGTCACTCCCATGTACATGGTAAATTCAAGGTCATTTTAGACTACATGAAACTGCGTCTCAGAAAAACAAAATAAGCCAGGCGTGGTGGCACATGCCTTTAATCCCAGCACTCAGGAAGCAGAGGCAAGTGGATCTCTGTGAGATCAAGGCCAGCCTGGTCTACATAGTGAATTCCAGACCAGCTCCATCTCAAAAAGACAAAAAAAGAAAAAAACCCACAATAATAATGTAATGAAACAATATTTCACAAGTGCTAGAGATAGTAAATTAAGCAAAGAGTCTATTGTGTGCACTAGACTAACAGATTTTCTTTTTTGATCTTTTTGAGACAGGATCTTCCTGTAGCCCAGCTGGCCTTGGAACTAACCATGTAGACCAGATTGGCCTGGATTTCACAGAGATGGGCCTGCCTCTGGCCTCCTGAGTGCTGGGATTAAAGGCATGTGCCACCATACCTAGCTCTAGCAGAAATTTTTAGAGCTAGAAAAGTTCTTATTTTTTCCTTAGGTATTGGGCACTGGAGAACAATTAGTTCAATCAAAGCAAATGCATTTGGCTTACAGACTTTTCTTGAACTTTCAAAATCTAACGAGTACTTTACTGATAAGTTGGTTTCTATTTTTAAAGTTAAAGACAGAAAATGTACTTCTTGTCTTATAATTTTCTTTCTAAAGAAGAATTTATGTAATTTTCTTCCACAAACTAGTTGACATAATTTGAAAATAACATAGTTCCAAGGTACAATAATTTCCATAGTCTATTATCCATTCCATGCCATTAAACATGGGAACAATTTCTTTCACTTAACAAGATTCCTGTAACCCTGGAGAGAAAAACAGAAAGTGAGAAGTCAAGCCCCTTACAGATATAGATTACCCAATGTTACAGCTATATTTAAATTGTTTCTGATATTTTGGAAGATGGAGGGGAGGCAATAAGAACAGAAACTACCAGAAAGGAAAAAATGTATCACATTAGTCTACCTAAAACCTTCAGTAAATCAAGTGTCAAGCTATCAGAACACATTAAGAAGCTAGTTAGAAAATAAATTTCCATTTTGTCATGTATGTTCAAGCCTAGCAAGTCAAGCTCGTGTACCCAGATGTGAGTTCATCCACCGGAGGCTGTTCAGCCTGTCTCACGTCACTCCCTTAAAGATAAACTCTCCCTCGCCCAGCAGGGATCAGCTGCCAATTATTCCTCAAGATAGGGAAGTGGGGGCTAAATATGATTAAGATGTATTGTATGAAATCCACAAAAATTCAATAAAAAATATATTTTAAAAAAGAAAATAAATTACCAAATCATTAACTTTCTTAAAATGAACAAATCAGCCACAAATATTAAAAACAGGGGCTGGGGAGATGGCCAAATGAGTAAAGTACTTGTCATGCAAGCATGGGGACCTGAGCTCAGATCCCAACACCCATATAGCTTGGCATGGAAGCATGTGTCTGTAACCCCAGCACCAGGGCGGGGGGTGGGGTGGAACAGGCAGATCCTTAGAGCCCAATGGCTGCCTAGTCTAGACAGTGGGCTCCAGGTTCAGTGAGAGACCTTGACTTGGAAAACAATGGGAAGAAGAGATTGAGGAAGACATCCTAATGTCAGCCTCTGAATTCCATGGGTGAGCACATCCTCACACACATGAATACAACCAGACACATATATACACCAGACACACACACAAATACACACAATAAATTTCAAAAATATAGGTTATGGGCTGTAGAGATGACTTAGCAGTTAAAAATACTTGCTGCTTCATTAATGAGAGCTGAGAGAGTTGTTAGTGTCCTCTTTTTTTTTTTTTTTTTTTTTTTGTTTTTTTTGCGGTCTCCCTGTAGCCCCAGCTGTCCTGGATCTCACTATGTAGACAAGGCTGCCCTTGAACTCACCGAGATCCACCTGCCTCTGCCTCCCGAGTGCTGGGATTAAAGGCGTGTGCCACCACGCCTGGCAAGTGTCCTCTTCTTTACCCCTGTCCTACGTTCTGTGAGACTTAGGTATAGAAGTTGCATTGTGGATGAGTCACATTACTGCTAGGTGAGGAAGAGCTGATCTTCCTAAAACAAGGGAGTCTAGATAGGCTGACTAGACCTCAGTGGATGGACTTGCACTGGAGAATGTCTGGGACACTGACTTGACAGGGCAGTGGGCCTTAACATGGATAACAGAGTATATGGGTTCCAGTGGGGGGGCTATGGGAGGGTACCAGTGGGGACGGGGGTGTGTATAAAGATGATTAAGATAGTTTGAGATGTTCTGTATGAAATACACAAAAATTCAATAAAAACAAATTTTTAAATAAAAATCTAAAAATAATAATTGTGGGTTAAGTCATTCAAAAGTCCAAATACTTATCTTCCAATAAAGGATATATTAGTTAAAAAAAAAAAAAAAAAACTTGCTGCTTTTACAGAGGACTCTTATTCAATTCCAAGCAAACACATGGTGGATCACAACTATATGTAACTCTAGTTCCAGAGGAGCCTGTTGGGAGCCTGAGGCTCAGCCATTTCTCAAAACTGCTGAACAGACCTAAGCTGATAACTTTCCATTCTGCCCATTCTCCTCCCGCAGGCACGGGATGGAACCCGCGACCTTGGCCCGCAGCCTTGTACTCTTTTTTAGTAAACTGCCCTGTTTTCCATTAATCAGTAGATTCCTCCCTTAGAGTACATCTGGGCCCCTGCGGTCTAGCTGATATGATTACTCTCAATCTTTACTCCTTTGCTCTCATTCTCTATTTAACCCCATGCTTGTGCTGCAATAAGAGAGACTTGATCAGAACCATGTCTTGTCTCCATTTCTTGTGTCTCTTGCCCCATCCAATCCCCACTCCCCACTCCAGGTACCCCATTGCAGATCCCGCGGGCTTGGGACAGCTGGCACCCAACGTGGTGGCTGGATACTGGGGGCACATCGTGAGGGAGACGACGGAGGAAAAGGAGTGCACTCGCTAAATCTCAAGGAATTCGGAGACGCACCGCGGGAGCCTGCCGCCACCGAACCAACTGGTTCTGGTACCTTTAGTCGCTTGTTCAAATCCTACCAAAAAGAATTTTCGTGCAGCTCATAATTTTGGTTCTTCTGATGCTTATTGGGTTCAGGCCATCACCCACAAAAAGCCAACTTTAACATTATGGCTAGATGGAAAGAAATTTGAGGGACTCATTGATACTGGTGCAGATGTTACTATTATTGCTTCTCATGCTTGGCCATCTAGCTGGCCCACTATTGATACTGTAACTAATTTAACAGGAATAGGACAAAGTTTAAATCCAAAACAAAGCTCAAAAAGCATCACTTGGAAGGACATTGCAGGTAATTCAGGCCAAATTAAGCCTTTTATTGTGCCTCATATACCAGTTAATTTATGGGGCCGAGACCTCCTGTCTCAGATGGGAGTGATGATGTGTAGCCCTAATGATACAGTTACTGCTCAAATGTTAGCCCAGAACTATTGCCCAGGAAAAGGCCTAGGCAAATCAGAAAATGGAATTACCTCCCCCATCCAGCCTAATGGACAATTTGACAAGCGCGGCCTGGGAAATTTTTAGTTGCGACCATTGACAAACCTGCACCCTCAAACTTTGCGGATCCCATAACTTGGAAATCTGATGATCCTGTTTGGGTAGATCAATGGCCGCTCACAGCAGAGAAATTGGCAGCAGCCACTTGTTTGGTGCAGGAACAATTTGAGGCAGGGCGCATTGAAGAGACTTGTTCTCCATGGAACACGCCCATATTTGTTATTAAAAAGAAGTCAGGAAAATGGATGTTACTGCAAGATTTAAGGGCAATTAATTCTACTATGGTTCTTATGGGGGCGCTACAGCCAGGTTTGCCCTCGCCAGTTGCTATACCGCAAGGATATTTTAAGATAATACTATATCTTAAGGATTGTTTTTTCACTATTCCCTTATATCCTGATGATCGTAAATGCTTTGCTTTTAGCCTTCCTTCTCTTAATTTTAGAGAGCCTATGAAAAGATATCAGTGGAAGGTTTTGCCTCAAGGAATGGCCAATAGCCCTACTCTTTGTCAGAAGTTTGTGGCCGCAGCTCTTCATAATACCAGAAATACTTGGCCATCCATGTATATAATCCATTATATGGATGATATTCTGATAGCAGGCGCAACAGGGGAAACGGTATTACAATGTTATGCTCAGTTAAAATCGTATTTACTTGATGTAGGTTTACAAATAGCACCTGAAAAGGTACAAACACAGGATCCCTACTCTTATTTGGGTTTTCAACTTATTGGACAGAAAATAACTAATCAAAGGGCTATTCTTAGACTTGATAAACTACAAACCTTGAATGATTTCCAAAAACTATTGGGCGATATTAATTGGCTACATCCTTATTTAAAGTTGACCACTGGAGACTTAAAGTCCCTCTTTGACATCCTTAAAGGGGATGCAAATCCAACCTCACCCAGAACACTTACCGAGGAGGCCAGAGTCACCATACATAGAGTTGAGGAAGCAATTGCTAATCAGTTTGTTACCAATATAGATTATTGCAAGCCCTATGGCTCATGATTTTAATACTCAACTATCACCTATGGGTCTTCTTTGGCAGGAGCCTGATCATCCTATTATGTGGATACACTTACCTGCCTCCCCAAAAAGCGTATTGCTTCCATATTATGACGTAGTGGCTGACTTAATGATTATTGGTCAGGACCACAGTCGTAAATATTTCGGTATGGAACCTCTTCATATAGTACAACCTTATACCAAGGATCATATTAACTGGTTACTTCAGAACTCAGAAACTTGGCTAATAGCTTGTGCTAATTTTCAGGGGGTTTTAGATAACCATTACCCACCTGACCAGCTTATTCAATTTTGTAATCTACATACTTTCATTTTTCCATGCATTACTAGCCATCAGCCTTTACCTACTGCCTTGCTGGCCTTTACAGATGGTTCCTCCAATGGAATGGCAGCCTACACTTAGAACAATCAGGTTGTGCAGTTTCAGACCAACAAAACCTCTGCACAACTGGTGAAACTGTCTGCCATCATATCAGTTTTCTCTGTGTTCCCTGATACACCCCTTAATATATACACTGACAGTGCGTATATCGCTCGTGCTGTACCTCTTTTAGAAACTGTTCCTGTAATTGGGCATATTTCTGAAGCTGCAGATCTTTTTTGTCAGTGCCAACG
>NW_008346082.1:2630859-2636464 GCF_000622305.1 Nannospalax galili | reverse complement strand
ATGGTCAATTCACAATTTATATAGATGACCCTTTAGACGTCAGGTGGCAAAATGGAGTTAGAGGAAAAATTTATAATGATGGGTACTCCTCACTCTCAGTGGGGTCTCTATTTATTTCCCGCCAGCTGGTCCCTGCTACTACTGATAAATAAATGAGACTTGATCAGAACCCTGTCTTGTCTCCATTTCTCTTGTCTCTTGCCCCATCCAAATCCCCACTCCCCAATCCAGGTACCCCGTTGCAGATCCCGCGGGACAGAACAGGAGCCAACACCCTCTTCTGGCCTCTGCACTGCATGCCCATGGTGCACTTACATACATGCAGCCAAAAAGACTCATACACATAAAATAAAAATAAGTAAATTTTTAAAAATATTTTAAAAATAAATAAATATAAAAATAGATCAGTGAGATGGTTCAGCAGGTAAACACACTTGCCACAAGGCCTGATGACCTGAGTTTGACCCCTAAGACCCACCTTGTAGAAGGTGAGAACCAACTCTAGCAAGTTGTCTTCTGACTTCATATGTGCCGTGCCATACACACCTACATGTACACACACGAACATACATACAAACATACATAAATATAATTTAAAATATGAAAAACATAAAACCCACTTGCATAGAAACACTTTTTATATAACGACGAGCACTTGGAATAAAGGGGAATAAAGGTAGCAAGGATTGTAGAGGACATAGAATGAGAGAAAAACCTATAAACCTGTGCCACAACATATCAAGGAACAGTTGAACCTGTTACCGTGAAAGTCAACAGATGCACAAGTGAAGAGCCCCCCAGGCCCACTAAGACCCCACACAATAACAAAGGCAGTGGCTGTGTGCTGCCAAACCCACGACACTTGGCTTCCTGTGGGACTCTGATCATCAGTTACAGGATGTTGGAGACGATGTCATCTCAAAAGACCACCAGGTCCATGAGTCACCATGTTTCAGTGGTAAGGAAGACTCACACAAGGAGCAAACAAGAACATGGTGCTCTGTATTACACTGCAAATAAAGGTGATGCTTGTGGCTGACAAGATAAGCATCATATCAATAGCTGAACAAAATTAAAAGTACTTGCTTATTTAAAAATCCAACTGGTGGAGCAAAATGGGCCAGGTGTAGCAGTGCAGTCCTTTAATCCTAATACTCGGGAGACATAGGAAGGTGGATCTCTGTGAGATTGAGGTCAGCCCAGTCTACATAGCAAGTTCCAGGCCAGCTGGGGCTACAGGGAGACCCTGTCTTGAACAATAACAACAAAATCCAGCTAACCTCACTGCTGGTGGGAATTTAAACTGGTACAGTCACTATGGTGATCGCTGTGAAGTTCCTCAAAAAAATGAAAATATGAGACCAGTGAGATGGCTCAATGGGTAAAGGCACTTGCTGCCAAGCCTGACGACCTGAATTTGATTTCCAGAACCCACATGGTAGAAGGAAAGAACTGACTCTTGAAAATGTCCTCTGACTTCCACACATGTACCATGACGCACACACCATTACATACACACACACACACACACACACCACAAAAAATAAATAAAATGTAATTGTTTTTAAAAAGCTACAAACAGGGTCTGCAGAGATGATGCAGCGGTTAAGAGCACTAGCTGCTCTGGAGGAGGACCTGAGTTCAGTTCCCAGCACCCACATGGCAGCTAACAATTGTCTATAACAATTGCCAGTTCCAGGGGATCTGACACCCTCTTCTGACCTCTGTGAACATTGCACAACACGGATGCACTTCTGTACATGCAGGCAATACACTCAGGCACATAAATAAAAATAATAAATAAGATTTTTTTAAACTACAAAGAGAACCACTACATGACCCAGTTATACCACTCACGGATGTATACCAAAGGTCCATACATCCCACTGCAGAGACACTTGCACACCCATGTTCATTGCTACTCTAGTCACAATAGTTGGGCAATGGAATCAGCTTAGATGTCCAAAACCAGATGGAGGGATAAAGAAAACACCTTACATACATACAAAATGGAATTTTACACATGCATAAACAAGAATGAAGTCATGACATTTGCAGGAAAATAGAGATCATTTCATTAAGCAAAATAAGCAGGACTCAGAAAAACAACAAATCTTTCCTCTCATATGAAGAATCTAGGTGTGTGCGTGTGTGTGTGTGTGTGTGTGTGTGTGTGTGTGTGTTAAAAGTAGAAAGGGACTATGAGAAGGAAAGAAAATATCTCCACAGAGGAAGTGGGAGGCGAAAGACAGTGTAATGGGATTTATGTGACATGAAAATAGAAAGAAAGGACAATTTGGAAGAGAAAGGCAACCAGCAAGATGGGGGCAAGGTGGATGGGCTAGGACAACAGAGGAGCCAGTGAATAAGAATAAACTATAATTACGTATATGTGTGAAAATGCCATAATGAAACATCGCTTTGTATGCTAAACTTAATTAAAAATTAAAATAAAGGGGCTTGGTGGTTAAGAACATCAGCTGCTCTTGCACAGGACTCAGGTTCAGATCCCAGCATCCTGCCCATAGCAATCCAAGTTCCAGGGACTTTGATGCCCTCTTCTGGCCTCTGTGGGCATTGCACACAAATAGTGCACTTACATGTAGGCAAAACACTCATACACATAAAAAATAAAAATAAAATATATTTTTAAAATTCAAGTAAGCTGGGTGTAGTGGTGCACACGCCTTTAATCCCAGCACTTGGAAGGCAGAGGCAGGTGGATCTCTATGAGTTCAAGGCCAGCCTTGAACATAGTGAGTTCCAAGGGGCTACAGGGAGCTACAAGGAGACCTTGTCTAAAAAAGACCAAAAAATAAAAATAAAAAAATTCAAGTAAAACAGTTTTAATTTTATTTAATTTTAAGTGTATTGGTGTTTCACTTGCATGTATGTAAGTGTGCATGCAGTGCCCTCAGAGGCCAGAAGAGGGCATTAGAGCCCCTGGAACTGGAGTTATGGTTGTTAGCCACCACGTGGGTGCTGGGAACCAAACCCGGGTCCACTGGCTGCTTTTAATAATTGAGCCATCTCTCCAGCCCCAATATAAAATATTTTTAAATTAGTCATCCTGAGGGAAGGCAAAAAGACAGGAACCAGGTTAAGGGACCCTATCATCTTTAATACATGGCTTTTCTGGTTGCCTTGGATGTCAACATCATACCAACAGACAGAGGGAAAGAAAAAAGATATTAGTTTGGGCTAGACCTGAATGAGATGCCCCTCACTTTTGCTCCCATTCCTCTGGATATACCCAGTCTGATGACCAAAAAGCATGGGACAGGGACCTCCCTGACTCACCACCCCTATCTAACACCGGGATATTCACTAAGGAAAGAGAGAGCAAACCAATTATCTTGTTCATATAACTGGATCTGGACCTTTAAGCAGTTTATAAATTTTTACTCACTGAACTTTTCCTAAAATACACAACATCTCAACAGTGGGCAATAATGAGGCTTTTCCTCCAGCTCAGGGGTGTCATCGTGACTCTCAGCTGTCCCCCTGGCATTGCCTTCAGGAAATGGGAAGCACTGCTCCTTCAAGGCTATGATAAAAGGCTCTAGTTTACTCCTTTCTTGTAAACATTTATGTAAGGATCCTTTTGAAATATCTTATTCTGAATCTCTTTTCAAAGTTAGAATGGCATTTGACACCTCTCTTTTATTATGTTTTTATTTTTATGTGTATAAGTGTTTTGCTTACATGTATGTAAGTACACCAGCATGTGCAGTGCCCACAGAGTCCAGAAGAGGGTCAGATTCCCTGGAACTGGAGTTGTTAGGGATGGCTGTTAGCCACCATGTGAGTGCTGAAAACAGAACCCAGGTCCTCTGGAAGATCAGCCAGTGCTCTTACACACTGAGTCATCTCTCCAGCCCTGGCACCTGTCACTTTTACTACTGTTACTGCTGAGGGCTCCCAGCAGCTCCTTTTACTCTAAATGTCTTCTTTCTATTAAGGGTTTACACTGAAGTATGAAAATTGTGACTGAAAGCCAGGCATGATAGCACATGCCTTTAATCCCTGTAGAAGCAAGCAGATCTCTGTGAGATCCAAGACAGTCTGGTCTACATAGCAAGTTCCAAGCCAGATGGGGCTACAAGGAGACCCTGTCTTTAAAAAGAAGGGAGAGGAGAGGAGAGGAGGGGAAGGGAGGGAATTGCAGCTAAAGTAAAAGCAAAAAGTTGACTCAGACTAAAACCCACCCCTGAGTAAAGACTAAGACTATCATTTGGACTTTTTGAAAGTTTTTTTTTGGTTATCTGATTTCCTTTTACATTTTTTTCTTATCTGATTTCCTTTTACATTTTTTTCTTTGAGAGTTTTTTCGTTGTTGTTTTTCTGTTTTCAACAGTTGCCAATAAACAATATGTTGTTTGGTGATATGATTCTAGAAAAAACCATAAATTATGCTTCAAAAGGAAGCACTTTACAAATAGTTCTATCTGTAGATGGAATTTAAAATAAGAAAAGACAAAATTGGAATATTGAAGAACAAGGAAGCAGATCTGCAAGACACTATCACACAAAAATAAAAGCAAACTGAAAAACAGCTATCATGATGGTAACCCTATTTTTGTAAAAGAAATGGATATGGGCCCTCACATCCTTCTGCTTTCCTGGGCCTGCATGACCCCCAGAGCTCTCTCCAACACTAAGGCCTCTCTCCAGGACCAACCCAGCTCCTCAGTACACTCTCCAGGAGCCCTTGCGGCCGCTTCCTGCCCCCATCTTCCTTTGCATCTCTGGGTAGAACAGCCACCAGCTGCCCTAGACCAGCATCTTTCCTGGGCCCTGCTCACAGGCCAGTCCAACCCCCAAATACCTGAGACCAAAATCTTTCCTGGATGGATCCAGGCCTTAGGAGAAAGCCTGAGAGTATCTGATCCTCATCTGACTTGGGCCTCTGTAGGAACTCCTGAAGACAAAAGCAATATGACCACTCCAATATAAAATCAAAAGAGAGAACCGGAAGCTTAGAGGAACAGCTTTTCATGCCCCAAAAGTAAATCACAAAGACACATAAAATTCACAAAAAGAAGCAGACCTAAACTTGAAGGCTTCAGTCTCACACAAGAATCAGAAACTAAAAAAGAAATTCACATGTCAAAATCACAGAGAAAAAATAATAACAAGAAAAACCAAAGTAACATATCCCCACCAAATACCAATAGACCTCTACAGGAGTATAATGAGAACCCCCTAGAGATAATGCAGGACATGGAACTCAAAAGAGCAATTATAAACATGATAAAAGAATTCAGTGAATTTAAAGAACACACAAACAAAGAAATCAAAGAACTGAAGGAAGATAGGGATAAACTTCTGAACAAATTCAGAAAAGAACTAGAAATACTGAAAACTACTCAGGCTGAAATGAAGAAGGAAGTGAAACATTCAGTAAGCCAATTAGAAACAACAGGAGAAAGCCTCACCAATAGGATGAACAAAATGGAAAACAGATTATCAAGACTAGAAGACAAAGTGGACGAACTAGACCACACAAGCAAAGATTAGGAAAAATTTAAGAAATCACAAGAATGGAATATGCAGGAATTGTGTGACACCATAAAAAGACCAAACTTACAAATCATAGGCATAC
>NW_008346082.1:2630156-2630734 GCF_000622305.1 Nannospalax galili | reverse complement strand
AAAGCTGCAAAAGAAAAACAACAAGTCACATATAAAGGAAAACTCATTAGGATTACAGCTGACTTTTCAGTGCAAACTATGAAAGTCAAAAGAGCCTGGACCAAATTATTCCTGGTTTTAAATGACCACAGATGCCAACCCAGATTACTATGCCCAGCCAAAATGTCTATTATAGTCAAAGGGGAAAGAAAAATCTTCCATGACATAAATAGGCTGAAGGAATTCATGTCCACAAAACCAGCCCTTTCAGAGAATTCTGGAAGCAACACGAAGAGCTGAAAAAAGGAATGACTATACCCAAAGGGTTACAGAAAGAAATTTAATGAAGGTATAACTGTGGAAAAGTAGAGCTATATCAAGATTGTAAATAGAAATAAAAATGACAGGATTTAATACTCATCTTTCATCAATAACTTTAAATATTAATGGACTGAACTCCCCAGCCAAAAGACACAGACTAGGTGAATGGGTTAAGAAACAAAACCCATCTTTTTGTTGTCTGCAAGAAACTCATCTCACTTTCAAGGACAGACACTATCTTAAAGTGAAAGGATGGAAAAAAATATACTAAGCAAATG
>NW_008346082.1:2629585-2629790 GCF_000622305.1 Nannospalax galili | reverse complement strand
ATCACTACACGAACACATGGAGATGAAAGAACACACTCCTAAATGATTAATGGATCAAAAGAGAAATTAACAGAGAAATAAAAGTATTCCTGGAACTAAATGAAAAGGACAATACAACACAACAAAACCTCTGGGACATGCTGAAAGTTGTCCTTAGAGGGAAGTTTATAGCTCTACGTGCCTACATGAAAAAATAGGAAAGAAT
>NW_008346082.1:2628083-2628669 GCF_000622305.1 Nannospalax galili | reverse complement strand
CTATCTCCACTTCTCTTTAACATAGTTCTTGAAACTCTTGCAAGAGCAATAAGACAAGAGCAGGAAATTAAAGGAGTAATAATTAGAAGAGATAAAATTATCCCTTTTTGCAGATGATACGATATTATATTTAAGAGATGCCAAAAATTCCACCAGAAAACTCCTAGAAATTATTAACACGTTCAGTAAAGTGGCAGGTTACAAAATTAACCACAAAAGTCTGTAGCCTTTCTATATACCAATAACAAGCAATCAGAGAAACAGCACATGGAAATACCCCCCTTCACAATAGCTGCAAAAAAATAAAATAAAATATCTTGGAATAAACCTGACCAGAGACATTAAAGAGCGCTACAATAAAAATTTTAAATCTTTAAAGAAAGAGATTGAGGAAGACATCAGAAGACGGAAGGACCTCCCATGCTCATGGATTGGAAGAATTAATATTGTGAAAATGACCATCCTACCAAAAGTCATTTATAGATTCAATGCAATGCCAATCAAAATTCCCATGACATTTTTCACAGAATTGGAAAAAACCATCATAAGATTCATATGGAAGCACAAAAGACCTCAGATAGCCAAA
>NW_008346082.1:2627628-2627900 GCF_000622305.1 Nannospalax galili | reverse complement strand
CCAAGAATATTCACTGGAGGAAAGACAGCATGTTCAGCAAATGGTGCTGGCAAAACTGGATATCCACCTGTAGAAGAATGAAGCTAAACCTCTATCTTTCACCTTGTACAAAAGTCAACTCCAAATGGTCAAAGACCTCAATCTGAAGCCTGAAACTCTGAAACTGTTAGAAGAAAACATTGGGAAAATCCTACAAGATATAGGTGTAGGAACAGACTTTCTAAACCGGACACCAATAGCCCAGGAAACAAGGGCAAGAATTAACAAGTGGG
>NW_008346082.1:2626281-2627500 GCF_000622305.1 Nannospalax galili | reverse complement strand
CAATGAACTCAAAAAAACAGAGAATCAAGACAAGAAGTAACCCAATTAAAAGATGGGCTAAGGAGCTGAATAGAGAGTTCTCAAAAGAAGTAAAGATGGCTATGAAACATCTTAAAAGATGTTAAACATAACTAGTAATTAGGGAAATGCAAATTAAATCCACTTTAAGATTTCATCTTACCCCAGTCAAACTAAGATCAAGAGAACAAATGATACCAAATGTTGGAGGGTATGTGGGGAAAGGGGAACACCCATCCACTGCTGGTGGGGATTCAACCTTGTTAAACCCCCATGGAAAGCAGTGTGGAGAACACTTAAAAACTACGAATGAACCTACCATTTCACCCAGTTACACCACTCCTTGGCATATACCCAAAGAACTCATCTATTGCAGAGACACTTGTACATCCATGTTTGTTTTCACAATAGCTAAGAGAGAGAAGCAACCTAAGTGTCCCTCAGTTGAGAAGTGGACAATGAAAATGTGGTTCATTTATACAATGGAGTTTACCTCAGCAGTAAGGAAAGATGAAATCATGACATTTGCAGGTAAATGGATGAAACTAGAAATTGTTACACTAAATGAAGTAACACAGACTCGGAAAAAAAAATCGACATGTGTTCTCCCTCATATGTGGATCCTAGAACCAGACTCTGATAAATAAGTATACAACCAGACATAACTACAGGAACCAGGATAAAGGAACGAGACTGGGAGGTAAAGGAAAACAACCAAGAGAAGAACAGTAGGAAACGGGCCTTAATAAGGGAGATATGGATAAAAAATTGGGAGAGGGGAGGGAAGGGTATACAAGGAACCTAGAGGATAAAAGGAAAGAAGGCACTCAAGAGAGGAGGACCATAGGAGAAGGGTATTATTAAGGGAGAAAGGGGGGAAATAGGGGCACCTTAAGTGGGAAAACCATGATGGAGGGGTGAGACAATGTGAAAGATAAATAATGCCTAGCTAGTTTTAAAAACCAGAGGGAACCATATTACTCCGACAACCTACTGACAAATTATACATAGCAGATCAAGAAATATATGTCTAGGTAAGGTTTATCTGAGAACAATTGGTCTTTACCCAAGATTTATCTACTTGACACCCAGTAATTACAAGTACTAGACTGGTGGAACTAACCTTCTCAGATGTTTAACAGCCATACTTTGAGGCTTATACTAATCTGGTCAGAGGGATTTAAAGGACATTTTTTTGCTC
>NW_008346082.1:2624463-2625617 GCF_000622305.1 Nannospalax galili | reverse complement strand
AACAGCAGACCCCAATCTTATCTAAAGGAATATTGACAACTGATTGCTGCTAGATGAGGAACAGCTGACCTTCCTAAAACAAAGACCTCTAGGTAGAATGACTAGATTCACCAGATGTACAAGTAGTGGGAAATGGCTGGGGGTGCCAACAACACAGCAGACAATAGCAGGGATATCAGAGTATAAGGGCTCTAGTGATGGGAGGGAGGGTACCATCTGGGAAGTGGGTGTATGTAGCAGGAGGCCTCCAAAGATGGTGCGGACTCAGAGCCCTGGGATTCAGCGAGAATTCACTTCACTTCTTGGTCCACAAATAGCCTGCCAAAAGGAGCCCACACCTCCGTACCCTGCTAGCAAGCCCAGTGACTGCTGACAGACTGCGTGGCACGGACCAATCAGAAAACGATATGCTGACTAAAGAGACTTGGGGGCAGAGAAAAGGGAAATATAAGGCCTACCCCCTCCTGCACTAAACGAGTCTGCAGCACCTTGCCTAGTGCTTGCTTCTACCTGACTCCCTGGTCTGTGTGTCGTGACTCCCCGCCTCTTGCTCCCCCCATTGGCAGGGGACCTGATCCAGGTTAGGGTCTTCAGAGCTGGCCTGAAGAGAACCCGCAACACTATTGGACACCATAGTCTAGCAAATAAAAAGATGTGCTAAGAATGAGTTATCTTGTTTGGAGTTGTGAGCCAATGAATTCACATAGACTCATAAGCATTACAGGCTGTAGTCATTGCTCTTGATTTTGCTTCAGAATTTGATGGTAAGATGCTGTTGCTGAAGATACCACTTAGTTGAGTCCTAGAACATGGAGAAATCAAGATGGTGTTGACCTGGAAGCTGCCTCCCTCCTGGCTAGAATTCATAGTGCTGGAAGATACTATGAACACTAATTACCAGAAGAAAGAGTAATTATTATTCTTATCTAGCAGTGAAAATTGTGAGGTACAATAAAAATAAGTCTAGCAAGATATGTCCACTGGTGCACTAGTGGTACACATGTATGGGAGTAACCAGCCATTTTCTGATTGAATTTGTGTCCTGTTCTTCAAGATGGAAATCATAGTCAGACCTGTTATTGGGGCCAGGGGCCTGTGGCTAGACTAATCATAGTGTTCTGAAGAGAATTTTAGGATTTCTAAATTTAGTTTCT
>NW_008346082.1:2620331-2624444 GCF_000622305.1 Nannospalax galili | reverse complement strand
TACAAACCATCCTTAACTCCAGTTCCAGGGGAATCTGAAGCCCTCTTCTGACCTCTGTGGCATTGCACAACACGGGTGCACTCACATACATGCAGGCAATACACTCATACACATAAAATAAAAATAATAAATGAAATATTTTTAAGAAAAATTCTGAAAGAGTTGAGAAAAGTTATTTCTGAGATATAACTGAGTTTTGCTTCTAATGCCATCTAATTATGTAATGTTTGACTAGAAGCATGATTTCTGTAAGCACAAACAGTAGGTTCCAAGCACAGTTTGTCCCATCTTCTCAGAACATAAGCTTCTAGAAGTCATGATGGCAGCTAAGCCTGCCTCTGTTAACTGCCTGTTGCCTCTAATAAGGAGCTTCTACTAAACACTGCCTTTTTTAATTATTTTTACTTTATGTGTATGAGTGTATTGCCTGCATTTGTGTATGTGCACCTGTGTCATGCAGTGCCTGCTGAGGACAGAAGAGGGCATTGGATCCCCTGAAACTGGAGTTACAGATGGTTGTTAGCCACCATGTGGGTGGAATTTGAACCCAGGTCTTCTGAAAGAAAAGCCAGTGATCGTAACTGCTGAGCCATCTCTCCAGCCCCAACACTAGCCTTTTTAAGTCCAAAAAAAGTATTGAACTCAAAGTCAATGTCATAGCCAGGGTAAGCTCCAGGAACTGAGACTTCCCTCATCCCCTGAAAGAGTTTGGTCTGGATATCTGCTAGAAACAATATTAAGGAGATTTTCAAGTGTGACCAAAGCCTTCACTAGCTATAATAACCAGAGTCATCACTAACCACTAAGCCAGAATCACCAGGAAAATATATGCAGCTGGAAATGATCCTAGCAGCTACAAAAACTTTTCAAGATCTGCTTCATTTCCAAATGAAAGCATTGATCATTTGTATACATAATCAGCATGTAGTTTGGGGGGGGGGGTTCTAGTACATACTAAGGGGATCCCACAAGAGAGCCTCTTCCCTGCATTTTCTCTCTATTCCACATCAATTTCTGTAAAATGCTCATACGGATTAAGACATGAACTCCAGAATACCCCAGAATTTAAACGAAAGCACATTTATTAATATAAGTGTTACACTGGTTAACAGATTACCCCATTACCGAGGGCCATGCAACAAGAAGCATTTGATACATTCCTAAGTCTGAAGGTCTAGCAGGGGTGGGTGTAGCTGGGCAGCTCAGGCTCAGGCTGTGGGTGTGAGCTGGTTGGGGTAGCTCTGTTCCACATGTCACTTACTCTTCTGGGGAAAATCTAGGGTGTGTTCATAGCAACCCAGAAAAAAAAAGGGCAAGTTGGAAGCCATCAGCATACTTGACGCCTTTGCTGTCATCCTGTCTACTAATCTCCCACTGGGCAAAGCAAACCACGTGAGCAATCCTAACATCAGAGGACAGGGAAGTATCCTCCATCCTCAGTGAAAGGAAGCACATGGCAAAAGGCAGGAACATAAGGAGGGTTGAAGAGGGGCTGGAGAGTTGGCTCAGCAGTTAAGAGCATGGGGTGCTCTTGCAAAGGGCCTTGGGTTCTGTTTCCCAGCACCCACATGATGGCTAACAGCCATCTGTGACTCCAGTTCCAGGGCATTCAACACTTTCTTCTGACGTCCACAGGCATTGCATGACACAGGCACACTTACATACATGCAGCCAACATACTCGTACACATAAAATAAAAATCAATCATTAAAAAAAGTTAAAGGAGGGTTGAAGAATTGGGAAAAATAACACAATCTCTCAAAGTTGCATTAATTCACTACTAACCAATAAAACAGAATTTCTGTTTTTATATTGAGCTGATCTTAAAAGGAGGACACTAAGGGAAGAGGAAAGGGGAAAGGGAAAAGTGGGAACATTTGGGACATTGCCTAGGAAGAGGGCATAATAAAATAGAACAGCCTCATGAACAAAATTCCCTGACAAAAATTCAGAATTGAATAAAAAGTGGATAAGATAGTTGGTACATGCAGATGCCTGAAAGATAAAAGAAATCCCAGAGAAGGACGTATTTTAAGAAAACTGCAAAGAAATGAAGACGTTGAGGTGCAATCTTCTTCTTCATTTGAAACAGGTATTTCCGGACAACCACCCATGTCTATTATCCTTGATTTGTGATTTATAATCTGAAAGTAGCTGTGAACCTTTGTAAACGAATCTCTCTAGAAGAAAAATATGTGTACTTGTGTGCATAAGTTCATATAATTTTTTCTCAAATCAAGCAGATCAGTAATTCCTTAGAACTTGAAATGTAAGGGGTTAGAGAGATGGCTCAGTGGTTAAGAGCACTGGCTGCTCTTCCGGAGGATTCGGGTTTGAGTCCAAGCACCCACATGGGAGCCAACAACCATTCCTAACTCCAGTTCCAGGGACTCTGACACTCTCTTCTGGCCTCTGTGGGCATTGCATGATACAGATACACTTACATACATGCAGGCAACACAGTCATACACGTAAAATAAAAATAATAAACAGAATTTTTTTAATTTGAACTTTGAATATAGAAAGACAAAGCAAGACCTGGTAAAAAGCTCATTCGTTCTATGCCTCCCAGAAGAGGCTGGGCCATGATTACTCTCCCCTAGAACCTCACAGCTGCTCTGTCTTCCCAATCCCTCTGAAGTCTCTTTCACACACATTTCCTTCAACCCTGTGAATTATCCTTTCATCTTACCAGTAAGTATACATTTTTGCATAAATGGAACAAAGTTGATTTGATTCTTTTATGATATTTAACTTATTCATTCTTCAACAGTTTCATACATGTATATAATTATTTTCATTATTTCCACCCCATTACCCACCCTTACCCCCCACTCCCTCTGGATCCCTGCTTCCCAACTGATTTATTTCTTTTAATCAAAGAATTGTATCAGGTAATAGGTAAGAGATGGAAGCAACCTAAGTGTCCCTCAAGTGACAAGTGGTTAAAAAAAATGTGGTATATTTACACAATGGAGTTCTAGTCAGCAGTAAAGAAAGATGAAATAGATCCTTTTGTGGTTCATAAGCGTGATGATTGGGTGTTCACCTGTGTACATGACATGTGCCACCCTCAAACCTTGTTATGCACCGGCACATTACCCGTCTAATGTGAACTAGGGGAAAAAAAGAAAGAAAGATGAAATAATGAAATTTGCAGGTAAATGGCTGGATCTAGAAACTGTTATACTAAGTGAAGTAACCAGACTCAGAAAAACAAATGACGTATGTTCTCCCTTATATGTGGATCCTAGCACCAAATCCTTTTAAATTCCAGGTCCTTTTAATAAGATGATGCTATACAGCAGTCCTTTCTGCATGAAATAACTACCATCATCGTGACTTCGGCTGAGCCTGATCACTAAACAGTCACAATTGGGCTTGTTGGTGGTTGTGCTCATTCACTAAAGGAGTGCCAAGCAGGGTCATTGGACCCCCATCTGAGTATCCAGCCACTCTTCCCAGCCAACTAGTCCAGCCTTGGAAGACAAAAGAAAAATGAGGAAGAACCCAATAGAGGGATGCTTTTGGAAGCCCTTGTCAAGAAACTCCAATGGACTCTCATATGAACATTTGAAAATTGCCCTGTTCTGATGTTTTTCTAGTTCCCTGTCTAGAACTTGTAATGCTAATTACTCTTGCCTTTACTTCTCCTTGACATCTCCTATTCATCATCTAAGAACTTTCTTCTCCCCTTAGAGACAAGACTTATGTAATTTGGGAGTCTTTTAGATAGACCCACTGAAGGAGTACTCCAATTGCCTCACCCTGTGTCCCTGTTCAGCATGGAAGAAGCCAGAGCGGTCGGCATCCCTATTCCCTATTGGCAATTTGGGTAACCTCTTCAGAGGATGGTGTGATAGAATAGGAAGTAGGAATTGTCTTGGCATTTAGGATAAAAAGACCCCAAAGAAATGTAGCCAGTTTCTTGGCTAAAAGTCAAAATGTCCTTGGGCCTCTTAGCAACATACTCTGTTCCAAAAGCCAAAAATGTCAAAAGTATTTGAGAGCTTTTATCTAATCCTTAAAAGATTTTAGGGTTACTTCTTCAAAGGGGAGAATGTTAGAGTAGCAAACAGCCTCAGTTTAAAACTAGAATAAGAGACGGTACAT
>NW_008346082.1:2608062-2620265 GCF_000622305.1 Nannospalax galili | reverse complement strand
TTGTGTCAGGTATGAGTTCCTTTATCTTTTTCTATTCCCCAAGGCAGAGTCAGGAGACAATTCATGAGAGCAAGCAAGTGCATTAAAGATACCTCAAAGCAAATAATAGTGCATGCCATCACTCAAGAGTCTTGTATCTAAAATCATTTCATGAAAATTACTGTTACTATGGCAACCTTTCAATGTGTATTCAGTGACTTTATATTAACACATATTAGCCATGTTGGTTTATTTGGCCTTGTCCTTTTTAAATATAGACTATTTTGTCTCATAAGTTATCAAGTGACCACTATTTTTCAAATTTTGTTGAAATCAGTCCAGAACACCAAGAAGAGCTCTAACACATATTTTTTTCTGAAATCAATGTGAGAAATATAAATTTTATAACAGTATTATTTATCCTGACTCCATTCTAGTAGGATTTCACATCAGTTTCATGTTATGATTAGCAAAAGCATTTTCTTCTCAGAGAGAGAGAGAGCGAGAAGGATTCCCAGAGCTTCTGAGATGAGAGAATGAGCCAGCAAATGTAGTTTTCTCTCTAAAGTTCCTATGGAGATGCTTGTAAAAGGAAAACCCTCCATGCTGTCGCCCATCACCATCATTTTACACATACACACACACCTCATTAGAGCTCCAGCTCCTGCCACAAGAATCTGTTCTGGAGGCTGGAGATTTAGTTGGCTCAGAGGTTAAGAACACTGGCTGCTCTTGTAGAGGACCTAGGTTCGGTTTCCCAGCACCCACATGGTGACTAACAACTGTCCATAACTCCAGTTTCAGGGAATCTGAAGCCCTCTTCTGACTTCCACAAGCATTGCACAACACAGGTACACGTACATACATGTAGGCAACATACTCTCAAGTGCTGGGATTAAAGGCATGCACCACCACATCCGGCCTAGTAAATAAAATATTTTTAAAAAGAGCCTATTCTGATGATCCAACATGGTTAACATAATTGACATCCCTCCAGGTCATTGATAAAATTAAAAGTAATCAAAAGCAAGATTCTAATGACAATTTTTTAAATAAAATCTGACAAGGTAAAGAGAAAATTCATCTAGAAGGGTAACTGTTTTCAAGTCAATAAATGGTCAAAGAAGAAGGCACTAGCCAGGTAAACCTTGCCACCAAAGAAGTCAAGGTAGGAGATGACAGAATAGCTGGCCAGGCCTGGGGAAATAGAGCCCTAGGTACAGGTTTGCCTGTTTCTCATCACACTGAACCACACCCCAGAACTTCCTGTTTTCAGAACTCAGGGCAGCCTGGACAGTTTTGTGAGACCCCATTTCTTTAAAAAACTGTTTTGCTAGGCATGGCTTTTAATCCCAGCACTCAGGAGGCAGAGGTAGGCAGATCTCTGTGAGTTCAAGGCCACCCTGGTCTACATAGCAAGTCCCAGACCAGCTGGAGCTACAGAGAAATCCTGTCTCAAAAAAGATTAAATAAATAAATAAATAAACTTGTTTTAAATAACAGAAGAAAAAATGAAAACATATGAACAGGGAGTTCTGCTGAAACAAAACACAAAATCCAGAAACAAAGGTTTTTAAAAATCTAAATCTGTAACATATTTACAATATAGATGCTAGGTCAAGAAGAAAGGGATAGTGAGATGGCTCCATGGATAAAGAGCTTGCTGCCAAGTATGAGAACTGGAGCTCAGGTCCCCAGAACCCACATAAATGCCTATAATTCCAGCACTCAGAAAGTAGAGACAAGGGATCCCTGAAACAAGCTGGCTGGCAAGACTAGTCTTCATTGGCGAATTCTGGATTCAGCTGAGAAATCCTGTCTCAAAGAATAAATGGAGAGCAATCAAAGAAGACTCCTTGATGTCAGCCTCAGGCCCCCACACATGTACCCCACACGTGCAAACACATATATGCACATCATGCACATATATACTTATTAAAGAAAAACAAGAAAGCCCATTTTTATGTGCAAAGGAACACTGGGAGAGACTGTTCAATATCTCTAGTTTTCATTTTGCTCTTTCTTTCATAGTAATAAAAAATATAACCAAACAAGTTGCCCAAAATAAAGATTATATTTCACAGCCTCCCTTAAAGCTAAGTTGCATGTGGTCATGTGAACTTACATGGCCATTCCGCTGATAGAGATATAAAAAGAATCATGGGGGATCTCCCAGGAACCCCCTCAAGGGCTAATGTGTGGGAGCCCTTCCTCTTCATCCATTCTGCTTCTTCTGTCTGACCTTGAAATCCAGGGGAGACAAGTTATGGATTGAAAGAAGGATCTGGTGAGACATGTGCAGCGGGAGCTACAGTGGACTGGAAGACTAGATTCAAGCTAAGACATTTGGGGCATACCAAATAGTCTCACTCCATCAACCCAATGCTAACTTTTTAGTTGAAAGGTTTTGTCGTTCACCCTCAACTATCCTGAAATGACAAATTATGGATTATGTAACATAACTATACACCTAATTTTTTAATCATCAATATATCTTATTGAACTACAAAGAAAAAAAAGCAAAGGAATTAAAGCACTTAAAATTTAACTGCTCATGTATTATGTCAAAAGAAGTTTTTTTTTAATCCCAGTAATCTCTAAACTGCCCCCATAAACATTTCTATAAGCAATAAGAAGTCAGAAAGTGACTTCATGCCCTAGCCTAGCTCCCCTAGAAAACAGAGCCTAAGACTAATATTAAGGTGCTTAAGTTTTACTGGGAAGTCCAAGCCCAGTACAGCGTGGTAAAGGAAAAGGGAAATGAAGGATCAGAAGGGACTGCAGCTACTCACTGCTTTATGATAAGCCACACAGAAGCAAGCCAGTCACTTGAAAGGTGAAAAGTCTCAGAGGTCTCACAAGATGACCCTGGATTGCCTGTCTTGGGAAACCATGACTCAGATAAGTCCATAGAAGGGAAGAATGGAGGAACTCTATCTCCTACCTCCCTCCAATATCCTGTCCCCTGGTAGAGCAATGATATAAGGGTCTGGGAAATGGGTGATGCCAACAGAGGTAGAGAGGTACAAGAGATAGGTCTGGCATATGTGATTAGATTTTCACCTAAAACACAAAACTTGGGGCTGCAGAGATGGCTCAGCAGTTAAGAGCACTGGCTGTTCTTGCAGAGGACCTGGGTTCAGTTCCCAGCACCCACATGGTGGCTAACAACCATCTGTAACTCCAGTTCCAAGGGTTCCAATGCCCTCATCTAACCTCTGTGGGCACTGCACAACATGAGTGCACTTACACATAGGTGGGCAATACACTAATACACATAACATAAAAATAAAATATTTTTTAAAACCTCTCATGCTAGAGAGATGGCTCTGTAGTTAAGAGGGCTTGCTGCACCAAAATGAGGACCACAACATCCATATCTGGTGGCTCACAAACACCTCTATCTCTGGCTCCAAAGGATCCGACACCCTCTTTTAGGCTTCTGCAGGCACCTGCACACACACACACACACACACACCCTACATACAGACATAATTAAAAATAAAATCTTACAAAACATTACCAATCAGTATCATGAAAAATTAGTTCAAGTCACTCCTGTGGACACCAAAGTTCAATGATGTTCAAGATCCTCCTGCCTCTGCCTCCTGAGTGCTAGGATTAAAGGCGTGCACCACCGTGCCTGGTGAATAATAAGTATTTTAAAACAAAATTTCTGGTAGTGATAGTGTGTAGATTTGAGGGGAGGGAGAAGTCAGACCAAAGACCAGATAGAAATCTGTAAAAAATAATTCAGAAAAAGGATAAACCCATGGGCTAGGGTGCTCAGAGGCAAACGTGGCAGGCCAAAAATAGCTAACACACTCTGAAAGGTAACCACGTCCTACACATGCCCTAGCTCATCTAATCTGCTCAATAAGGACAGCACTTAGGTTTCTTGTTTTAATTAATTACTTTTATTTTATGTGTATGAGTGTTATGCCTACATGTGTATAAGTGTGCCTGTGTTGTGCCCATGGAGGACAGAAGAGGGTGTTGAATCCCCTGGAACTGAAGTTATGGACAGCTAGTTGTTTGTTAGGTGCCACATAGGTGCTGGGATTTGAACCCATGTCTTCTGTAAGAACAACCAGTACTCTTAACTGCTGAGCCATCTCTCCAGCCCCAGCACTTAGGTTTCTAAGCACAGCAAACTGGCTAAATAGTGGATCTACATAATCAAGGGAGGAATATGAAAACCTGAGATCAGATCCCAAAACCTACAAAAAAACCAGATGCAGATATATACATCTGAAATCCTAGTCCTACAGCAAGATGAAGGACAGAGACAAGAGAATCCCTGAACACTTGTAGATCAGCTAGCAGCAAGCCACAAGAGACCCTGTCCTAAGGAGGAAGGCAAAAACTGACACTCAAAGTTGTCCTTTGGCCTCCACATGCATGCCATGGCACACACATGAACACACACATACACACACACACACACACACACACACACACACGGAGACGACCTTAGTAGGAGCAGTGTCCTCCATGTGTAGTGGTGCCAATTCACATGTGTTGTTGATCTTTTCCTAACACTGATTACCTAATCTGAAGGCTGGAGTAGTAATCAGAAGGGGTGAGTTCAACTGTGGAATCAAAATCAAAGGGTACTTATAAGAAAGTATTTTAGGTGACCAAACACAAGATTCATGGAGAAGAAAGAAAGCCCAACATGGAGCTGCTAAGCTGGGAAGGAGTAGAAAGACCAAAAGACTGAAAATCTTGATTATATGGTTGAAATAAAACTACAAAAAAGCTAGGAGGCTGGAGTGAGGGTGGAGTCCCTGAGTTTTACCAGAGTCCTCTAAAAGGAAGGCATTCTAGAAGGCAAGTTTCAGATGACAACCCTGCAACAGACAGGACACACGTAGCACTGTAGGGAAGCACTGGCCGGTACAGGTTTTTCTATTTATTTTCACTTCGCCTTGATTCATCTGTCACATCTCACTCATAGCATTGTGGTGAGGATTAAAAGAATTAACTAAGAGAGCTTTGTTCAGTTATAGCACATAGAAAATCCTCAAAGGTTTAATTTTAAAAAAAAAAGTAGAACTGTGGGTATAGCTCATTAGTAGAGCATATATTTAACATGTGCAAGGCCCTGAATTCAATGCCCAGAACCCAGAACCAAAAGCAAAAAATGAAAAGAAAAAGGCATACATGTCCTTTCTCCCGAGTGAACATGCACAGTGAATAACTGCTTTTAATACTACTGATAATTTTCCCTGTGGGCAGCAAACATTTCCCAATGTAGACAAATGCCCCAAAGAAAGAACTGGAAAGATAAATCTAATTATGAACTTTTCATTTACCTCGACTGAAAGTCTCTTAGAAAATGAGCACATATCATGGTCAATGGTTCCTGATGTATGTTCATTACAACTAATTAAGTCAGCAATTATAACACAAACTCAGGCTCTTCCCCAGCTGACTGACAGTGATCCAAGAAAGATGGGGTGGGGTTCTATATTTTCTGAGACAAGGTCTTGCTGTGTAGCCCAAGCTAGCCTATGCTTTCGATCTTCCTGCCTCAGCTTTTTCTTTTCTTTATTTTTTGTAATAATAAAGTCCCATCATTTTTATTGTGCTTTAGAATTTCATCTCGATAATGAAATATGATCATATCTAGCTTCTATTTTCCCATCAAGCTCACCATATTTACCCCACAATATTCCCTCCCAACTTCAGGTTGGTTTTATAACCCAGCAAGTCTAGTTAGTGCTGCCCATATGTACATAGCTATGAGGCCATTCACTGGAGAGTGGGAAACCTACCAATGGCCACACCCTTGAAGAATGATTCTCCCTCCCTAGCAATTGTCCATTGTTCGTAGTGCCTCAGTAAGGGGTAGGGATGGATTGATCTTGTTCAGGTCTTGTGCAAGTGACCACAGCTGCTTTGAATTCATGAGGTCTTAGACATGTGGTGTCCAGAAGACAGCAGTTCACATACTCCCTGCCTCCACTTTTCAAGTGCTAGAATTAAAGACCGATATGCATTACAACACACAGTTTGAAAGAGTTTTCTTTCTTTCTTTTTTATTTTTTCTTTGTGTGTGTGTGTCTGTCTGTCTGTCTGTCTGTCACTGGGAATTGAATTCAGGTTCTCATGCATGCTAGGCAAATGCTTCATATGCCCTTATCACACCTTCCCTCAGACTGTGAATGATGACTATAAATGTGGAAGATGTACACCTGCAGAGTTAGTCCCCATGGAGTATTGGCTCCAGGACCACACTCAACAGCCTAAATCTTCAGAGGCTCTTATCCCTAGACAAAATGGCATAGTATTTGTAAATTCAACACACATACTCCTATGTACTTTACACCTCTAGATTAGTGATACCTAACACAGTGTAAGAGTTGTATAAATAATTGTCATATTGTATTGTTTAGACAACAATGACAAAAAACTGTACATGTGTACATACAAGCAACACCAGTATTTATATGTGTATATGTAACAATAATAATTAAGAAGAGGTCCAAAATTGAGAGGAAGTGATGAGGATGTGGGAGGTGAAAGGGAAGGTAGGAATTATAGTAAATACAGTACTCATAGGAAATTCAAAACAATTCAAAGTTTAATTATTTTTTGAATGTGTCCAATATAGGCACAATTTGGTTCCCAGAAATGTTTTCAATCTATTGTTGGTTATGGGCACAGAACAAATATAGACACCATGTCAGAGGCATGAAACAAGCTTCAGAGGAGTTTCTTACAGTGCACCTGGAGAACAGATAGAACCTCTGTCTTGGACTAACAGAATGACTGTAGACATTTCATCTGGTTATGTTTGAGAGCACATAGTTTGTTCCATGGTATACCAACATCCATTGAACTCAAATGGCTTTAGACTATCAGTCCAGAGCCATGTCCACTGTCTAGTGTCTACACAACACATAGAAGATAGTCATTAAAAGTTAACAAAATCCACCGTTTGCCAGGCAGCCTGGCTCATGCCTGTAATCACAGCACTCAGAAGGCAGAGGCAGGAGGATTATCTTCAGTCCTAGGGCAGCCTAGGCTACATGGTGTATGCTGTCCAACCTTCACATTGTCTGTGCCTAGTTCTGACGTGAAAGCTCTGCTGGCAATAAATCCATCTTGTTTTCTAGTCTTTTTGTGCTGAACTAAAATTTTTTAATTTTGTGAATGCCATACAGGAAGATAGTCTTTGCATTATTTCCAACTCTTCCATCCCCCTCCCCCAACTTCTCTCATGTCTCCCGACTACCTCTCAATTTCTTCCTTTTTTGGTCTTTTTGAGACAGGGTTTTCCTGTAGCCCCAGCTACAGGAACTTGCTATGTAGACCAGGCTGGCCTTGAGCTCACAGACATCTATCTGCCTCTGCCTCCCAAGTGCTGGGATTAAAATAATATTGCATTGTCTATTCCTTAAAGGTCTGCATGTCTTTTCTTATGCTCACACCATATAGCAGAGTTGAACAGTGTCAGTGTGTTCTTCAGCTAAGACTGAATGCCTCCTCTGTTGCTCTTTCATATTTTTCTCCCGCATTCATTCTTCAATATGAAATTTAGCAAGTCATTATTCAGTTCTGAAACATATCTTGTGAGAATTATTAAAAACTATAATAAATTTATAGCTAATTTGAAAATAATTGACATATTGTTATTCCTAGTTTTCAGAGAATTTGGTATGCCTATTTGTTCAGATATTTATAACTTGGAGCTTTTAGAGCTTTTTTTTTCTTTTTTCTTCTTTGAGACAGGTTCTCTCTGTTGCCCCAGCTAACCTGGAACTCACTATGTAGACCAGGCTAGCCTTAAACTCACAGAAATCTGCCTGTCTCTGCCTCCTGGGATTAAAGGTGTATGACACAACACCCAGTTTAGAGCTTTTATTTTTTTTGAGACAGGATTGTCCTGTTGCCACAGCTGGCCTGGAACTCACCATGTAGACCAAGCTGGCTTTGCCTGCCTCTGCCTCCCTAGTGCTAGGACTACAGGCATACACCACCATGCCCAACCTTAGAGCTTTATTTAAGTGAGTCATCTTATTCACTTTACTGATCTGATTCCTGAAAGTTGTTTTAAAGCACTCCAGTACAGAAGTAGGGAGGACAAGAAAGGGGTAACAGGACAGAAGTTGGTGCTTTTGTTTATTTATCTTGAATCTTTCCCCTTTTCCCAAATCATCTAAAATTCTAATCATTTGTTATTGGAGTTTTTTAAGTTTTCTAGAAAATAATCAAATCATAGACAAAAAGTCTTATCTTTTCCTTTTCAAAGTTTATGACAATTCATTTTCTTTTTTATTTTTTTATTATTTTATGTGTATGTGTGTATTCCCTGCATGTAGGTAAGTGCACCTGTGTCCTGTAATGCCCATGGAGGACAGAAGAGGCTGTCGGATCCCCTGGAACTGGAATTATGGACAGTTGTTAGCTGCCAAGTGGGGGCTGGGATTCAAACCCTGGTCTACTGCAAGAACAGCCAATGTTAACTGCTGAGCTATCTCTCCAGCCCTAATATTTTTTTATTTTATTTTAAGTATATGAGTGTATTGCCTGCATGTGCATAAGTGCACCCACGTCATGCAATGCCCCAGGAGGTCAGAAGGAGACAACAGATTCCCTTGGAGTTACAGATGGTTGTGAGCTGTCATGTGGGTGCAGGGAATTGAACCCAGAGTCCTCTGCAAGAGCAGCCAGTGTTCTTAACTACTGAGCCATCTCTCCAGTCCTTACTTCTTCTTACCTAACTAAACATTAATGACAATGTAGCTTAGCAATAGCAATGGAGGCATCCCTGCCTTCTGATCTCAGTGAAATGGCTTCAGTGTTTTGCCTTTTAGAATAATATCTGCTGCTATGTTTGACATACAGTCTTTATCTTAGATAAAGTAGTTTCCTAATATTCTTACTTAACTTAGAGTTTTATTAGGATGCCTGTTGTGGTAGTTAATTTTTTTTTTGGTCTTTTTGAGGCAGGGTCTCCCTGTAGCCCCAGCGATCCTGGAACTCACTATGTAGACCAGGCTGGCCTTGAACTCACAGAGATCTGCCTGCCTCTGCCTCCCAAGTGCTGGGATTAAAGGCATGCACCACGGTTTTTAATTTCAATTTAGAAACACCTGAGGAGATGTCCAGTTGGCCTGTGGGCTTGTCTACAGGGGACTATCTTGATTGTTAATTGATGCCGAAGAACCCAGCCCATTGTGGGCAGCACCATACCCTAGGCAGGGGGTCCTGAGCAGTATAAGGATGAAGAAAGCCAGCTGAGCATAAACAGAAAGCAAACAAGCAAGGGTCCATTCATTCTCTCCACGCCTGACTGTGGAGCTGCTTGAGTTCCTGCCCTGACTTCCCCTCAGTGGTGGGCTGTAACCTGGAATTGTAAACCAGATAATCCTTTCCTCCACTATGTTGTGCTTTCTCAGGATATTTTACCACAGTAACAGAAATGAAATTAGAACAACTATCAAATTTTATTTTATGTTTCTCTGGTATGTATTCGTACACTATAATGGGGTTTGGGTTTGGTTTGGTTTGGTGGCTCTGGGGATGGAACACATGGCCTTGTACATGCTAGGTAAGCACTCTACCACTGAGATACATCCTGGCCCTCAGATTTTTCAAACACACAGATATAATGAAGGTGTGTGTGTGTGTGTGTGTGTGTGTGTGTGTGCGCGCGCACGTGTGCACGCAAAGGCATTTTTCCTATTTTTAACTCTCACACAACCACTCGACCCCATATGTGGCGTACAGGGCTTTTCTCTTCACCCCAAGAAATTCTAAATATGATTCTCCAGTGGACACCAGCTGTGGATTCTTTGATGCAATCCGGTTCTAAGAGTATCTGCTGCAAGAGGCATTGGATTCCTCTGATGATCAGTCCCATAAAACCATCCCCTAGTTCTGATGCCAGTCACAGGCAAAAGCTGTGGCCTGTCCTTCTGACCAACCAGCCATAAATCAGGGTCCTCACAACCCCCCTCCTCTGGCTCACAGAACTCAGGGAAACATTTATTTATGTTTACCCATTTAGCATAAAACCTGTTACAAAGGACACGCACAAACAGCCAGGTGAAGAAGATACTTAGGACAAGACATGTGGGTCAGGAGGCAGCTTCCCAAGCCTCTCCAGATGCACCACCTTCCAGCAGACTCCACTTCTGTTCATCGATCACATGCTCTTCTGAACCCTGCACTTCTGCATTTTAATGGAGGCTTTGCTACTCACATGACGGATTATGACGTCACCTACCACTGGTAATCAGTTCTACCTTCACGTCCTCTTCTTTAGTCCCCAAAGGTTGGAGGCAGGTCTCAATCCTCTAGTCATGCCATGATCTTCCTGGTGGCCAGCCCTATCCTCGAGCTAGTTAGTACTGTGGAATGGATTAATCATCTCTTTGGACCAAATATTTATCCACTTTCATCAGTGCTGGAGTTTGAACCGTGGGCATCATGCATGCTGAGCAACCGTGCTATCACTGAAGTACATCCTCGGCCTCAGAGTCAACTATTTCAAACTTTCCACGAACAAATGCAAGGGATATTGTATCTTCCCAATGCAATGGATATAAAGATCTACTTTTTCCTTGTATATCTGAGTATATGGGTGCACACACAGGCACCTATATACACACAAACGAGTTTATTATTGTATTGTTTAATTCTTGTTTTCTTTTTATTATAGATTATTACTGCGTATACTGTGTGTGCTTCAAAAGTGTGTTTTCAGAGGACAATTTTTTGTATTTTTTTTCCTTCCACATTTTTTTCTTTTGGTCTTTTTGAAACAGGTTCTTCCTGTAGCCCCAGCCGGCCTGCAACTTGCTATATAGACCAGGCTAGCCTCGAACTCACATCAATCCACCTGGTGCCTCTGCCTCCCAAGTATCCTTTCATCTTTTTGTGAACTCCAAGGATCAAACTCAAGTTGTCAGGCTTATGCAGCCTTTACCCACTGAGCCATCTTGTCGGCCCTTGTTTAATTCTTATATGTCATTATATATTTTTGTCTCCTGGACATGTCACATTTTGATATATATGTATGAAAATCTCTTGTAATTATGTTGTTTATCTCACTAGTCAGTAAGAGTTATAATTAAGGAATTTTTACGAGTTGAGATATAAGAGCAAAAGCTCTTAAGCACCACATGAGTCAAAAAAAATTAAGAGTCCTATCAAATACAACCATCTATGGCTTACTATATTGCAGATTAAATTACAGGATTTTTTTCTTCACTGGAAACAGGTTTTTTCTGTTGGTATCATATCAAATCCCTTGAGCATAAAAGCTGAATATCATGTCATTCACCTTGTTACAGCCTGAAAATCAATTATTTCCCCTGGTTCATTTTTTTTCCTTGGCTCATTTTAAATGTTGGCTATAGTTGAAAATGACTACAATTAGGTAACTCTGATTTTAAAAAAAAGAAATGAGAGCTTTCTCTCAAGAAACAAAGCCGTGATTAATATGGTAATAGAAACTAAAAAGCAATTCAAAAACACGTTTTCTTGAAATACAAAGCCCTATAAGACAGACCTGCAAATGTAATTATGAACAAGAACCTGCCTGTATTGTTCATCTCTAATGAGCTTTTCTTTTCTCTTTGATAACTCCTGTTTCAGTTTTAAATAAAGGATAGATAATATACAAAACACAGTTACAAGATGTCTGTGGGGTAGCCAGACAAAAAGCAGTTAGTCATAAAAGAGAAAACTGCCCTGACCACCTTCTCTGGTAATCACATTGGTTTAAAGCTTCATGGGTTTGTAGGAATAAAGTGGTGGAAGCCCACAGGAGAGGACTTGGGTATAAGTGTTTTGGTAACAGCAGGTGCTTGTGCTTATACAAAATGTTTCATTTCCACACAGACACAACAAAGGAGTTGAGAAGCTAATTGGCACCTGGTCAAATACCCAGCTGTTGATATTGCAGTTTACTGTTGCTCCACATATCTGTGAGTAAATTCGCCGGAATAAAGTGGTGGAAGCCCACAGGAGAGGACTTGGGTATAAGTGTTTTGGTAACAGCAGGTGCTTGTGCTTATACAAAATGTTTCATTTCCACACAGACACAACAAAGGAGTTGAGAAGCTAATTGGCACCTGGTCAAATACCCAGCTGTTGATATTGCAGTTTACTGTTGCTCCACATATCTGTGAGTAAATTCGCCCAATCTCTTTACCTATCAGGTTGTTTCTCCACTTCAAGTGTGTGTGTGTGTGTGTGTGTGTGTG
>NW_008346082.1:2601207-2607936 GCF_000622305.1 Nannospalax galili | reverse complement strand
GTCGTCATGTGTGTGTGTGTGTGTGTGTGTGTGTGTGTGTGTGTGTGTGTGTGTGTGTGTGTGTGTGTGTGTGTGTGTGTGTACTTTGTTAATTAATGTAGAAACCAATACTGTAAGCTCTTAATTTTGGAAAGGAGGCTAAATGATTTCTTTTCTCAAAAAAAATTCTTTTGAAACATGATCTTTGCTCAGACTGACCTTGAACATTTTTTATCCTCCTGCCTCTACCACCCCTAATTTTAAAGTATTGTACATGCTACATAAGCACTCTACCAAATCAGCCTACATCCCCAGCCATGATTTTGTTTGTTTAGTCAAGGTTCTTTGATTTGGTGCAAAGTCAAAACATTCACTAAAATGAATCATATCTTAAGCCTGCTCATGGCTGTGTAGCTCCTTAGGATGGGGAAGAAGCCAAGAACTGGGATGAGTAATTAAACCAATTCTTTAGGGAAGTCTCCTTTGAAAAGCAGCTCATTGCCAAAATCATTTTTGTTTGGTAGCCCTCTTCCTCTCGCTGTATGTTCACTGTGATCCTACAAGTAGATGGAATCACTGTAGCTTTTACAGGTGAAAAATCCATGGATCAGAAAGGTTACACTGCTTGCCCACAGTCACAGCCCTGCTAAGGGGTAGGTCTGAGCTTCGAAGTGACTCTGCAGCTTCTAATGTCGTCTACTGTGCGGGTCATTTTGGTAACATGAGACTAAGGAAAGTCAAGATTGGTCAATAATACCGAAACGGTGCAGATCCTTCACCACTACGACAGAAAACCCACTTGCAGTCTGGCCAGCCTGGAGCTGCTAAGGCCCTTAGTGGCCTAGCCCGGGAGCATCTGAGGCTGCAGCAGACGGCCGGCCAGGGCGCAGCGCCTGCGCCACCTGCTGCCTGCAGGCCAGGCTGGCTTCGAGCTCCGGTCCTGCCCCGGCTGCAACCACCCGGGAGTCGTCGCTCCTGTCAGGATGGAGCCAGGCCCAGGTCCCGGCATGCCGACCAGGGATACTGGCAGTCTCCTGCTGCACCTGGGCCAAGACCAGCTTAGTCCGCTCCCTCTCCAGCCGTTGGAAGCAGGCCTTCCCTGGTCTCCCCTCCAGCTGCCCTGCCCAGGGGTAGCAGAAGCCTTGGCAGAATGAGTCGGGCTAGAGCCTTTCTCCTTTGTTAATGGTTAGAACAGGAAAGATGCAGCCGAGCAGCACAAAGAGCATTTCCAGCCGTCAGCCATTCCCTTCAGCTCAGCACTTGGTCATCCTCTCCTTGCCCACTACGCCCAGGAAGGTGTAAGGCTCGGTAACCACTTTCAAGGAAATACTCTGTGGGGCTGGAGGCCAAGGCACCTGTGCAGGTGGTGTTTCCCACACGCTAGGCAAGCGTTGAATCACCGAGCTGCAGCCCCAGCCCAACCATTCTAGGTTCTGACCACCACCACCACCACCTCCCCCACCCCACCCCGTCTGTGACATAACCACTAAGTTATGAATTCAAGCAAGGAGAGGCCTTTTGCTTACTGCCAGTGTTGATGACTGGCACAAAGGGAGCCCCAAAAGTCCAGGCCCCTGCCAAAGGAGCGAAAGCCTCATCTGGAAACGACAAATCTCTAACATGATGTGTTAGTTTCATTTCTGTTGCTGTGATAAAAAGAAAACTGACAAAAGCAACCTGGGGAGATGGGTTTACTTTAGCTCATAGCTCCAGGTTCCATCTTGGTGGAGAAGTCACAGCAGCAGAAGCTTGAGACAGCTTGAACCCCGGCCAAGAAGCAGGGAGGAACGAATGAATGCGCATGCTCCTGCTCAGCTCACTTTCTCCATTCTAACACCCTCCAGGAAAAGGTGCTGTCCACACTGAGTGGGTCTTCCCACTTTAATTACAATAATCAAGATAACCCCCACCAGGCCAACCTGATCTAGATAATCCTTCATCAAAACTCTCTTCCTAGGTCATTGTGGACTTGTGGACTGTGTCAAATTGATAATTAAAACTATCACATGTAGGAATTACTTTTTTTCCTCCGAAGTCCCCCTGTACACAGTGCTTTCCTGAATGTCTGGACCGCCTCCTGCTCCCGAGGCCATCTCCCCTTTCAAGGCTGAGTTCCATCCCTTTCTCTAACTGCAGACACTGCTGGCATTCCTCCTACCGTCCTCTACTGAAAAACAAACTGCCTCCAGAACAGTGTATTCAGCAGGTCAGCCTGGCTGGCAAACTCAAATTTCAAGAGGATGGAAAGTTTGCTGGAGGATTTTTGGTTGTTCTGAAGAGTGCCTCTGGGCAGACACACACTGTGACAAATTCTTTCCAAACTGTGACAATTCAATCACGCCTTCTTCAAATAACTTAGCATCCATGGTAGCTGCTCTTGCTCATTTCCCCCACAATGGGGGGGTGGGGGGTTGTTGCTGTTGTTTCTTTGAGACAGGGTCTCCCTGTAGTCCCAACTGGCTTGGAACTCACTATGTAGACCAGGCTGACCTCAATCTCACAGAGATTTGCCTGCCTTTGCCTCCCTCATAAATCAAGTCTCCAGTTTGCATTTATATTCAAATCAAAGACTAAGTTACCAGAAGTTCAAACTTACATCATTCATTCAGACGTATTCCCTGAACACCTGTTATATTCCAGACACTCTTCTAGGTCTGGGGATAGAGCAGAAAATCAGACAAATTCCCTACTCTCACAGTTTATGTCAAAGAGGAAAGCATGCGACTGAAAAGCTGAAGAAGTCAAGTCTATGATGCTACAGAGGAAATGAAGTAGGATCTCAGAGTGCTCATGTCTCTGTGTGTAGCTACACACTGTTTAATATGGGAGAAGTTGTGTGAAGATGGGAATATTAGGGAAAGGTGATGGTGCACAATCCAGAATCCAGTACTCAGGAGGCAGAGGCAGGAAGATCTCTGTGAGTTCAAGGCCAGCCTGGCCTACATAGTGAGTTCCAAGCCAGCTGAGGCTACAAGGAAACCCTGTCTCAAAAAGATTTAAAAAGAAAAAAAAAAAAGTTGCTCACATCATGGCAGCTGAAAAACAAAAAGAGACAGAAAGAGAGCAGAGACACAATATCCACTTCAAGGACATGCCCCCAATAGCTAGACTTCCTTCTACAAGGCCCAATAGTGCTATTAAGTAGAGACCAAGCTTTTAACACATGGGGGTACCTATCCAATCATAACAATTACCTTGGAGTTAGAAAACATTTGACAAATGCAGTCCAGAGAAGATAGGAGCTCCTGTAACCCCAAACTACTGACTGAGCTGTCAGAGGAAGGAAAGCAGCTTGGAGGAGGGATAGAGATCTCACATTCTGGTCTCCTTAATACGCACATTGGTGTGCTAGTGCCTGTTTTCCTTTTTTTCAATATATTTTATTGATTTCTTTTTGTATTTCATACAACACATTAATCATATTTAGACCCCCATTTTTACCCCCCCCATTGATTGCCACTGGATTTCATGTATTCTATCATATATGTTAAGGCCTACTGAGTCTATGTTTGTGTCCCCAGATGTCCCTCAGTGTGAACTCATTCACCGGAGCATGGTCAACCTACTTAGCATCACTCCCTTAAAGAAGATTGACTCTCCCTCACCCAACAGTGATCAGCTACCAATATTTCTCAGTTAAAGTTGAGGCCTCATATCCTTTTCCCCAGTTCTACGCTGATTTTTCTCTGATTGAGTTTGCCTGGGTCTTGTGCATGCTATTACCACTGCTGTAAGTTCATATGAGCAAGTTCCCAAAAGCCTAGAAGACTCTGTCTCCTTTATGGTCACGCATCACCCCTGGCTTACAATCTTTCTGCCCCCTCTTCCAAAATGATCCCTGAGCCCTGAATGGGTGACATTTAATACAAGAGACCTAATGTTTTCCATTGAACATCTTCTCTTTATCAGGGAGGCAGGTCTTTTGGAGGGGAGGAAACACTTTTTGTAAGAATTTTCCCCCAAATGTCAGTAGAGTGCTTGTCTAGTATGCATAAAACACTGGGTTTGACCCCCCAGCACCACATAAACTTGGCATGGTGATTCACTCCTGTAATCCCAGAACTCAGGAAGTGGAGGCAAGCAGATCAGAAGTTCCTGGGCTACATAGGGAGTTCCAGGTCAGCCTGAATTATGAGAGCTTGTCTAAAAAAAAAAAAAAGACTTTACTACTTTACTGCTTTCCAGAACCAAGATCCACTCAAAGCATTCATCCCAAAGAGACCTTAGTTTCATGACTTTATAAAGAATGCTGCTCCGTGGATGCCTCTTAGCACAGTGACCTTGCAGATGTAAGGATATCAGATTTGAGACATCAGGAGGGGGCGGGCACACAGGCACCACTTAACAGACGGCATCCTGCGCTGAGTTGCAGTAGCCACCAGAGGGCATGTAACCAGCCTTTCCTGACTGCAGCCTCAAGAGTCCCACAACAGAGTTTCGTCCCAAAAGGCTGATCTGGAGGGAGGCTCCTGATCAAATCAGTAGAAGCCGGACTTCCATCACAAAACACCTAAGGCACCAGCTCTGAAATGAGGGACAACTGTCTTAACTAAACTGATCAATTATTCCCAGGAATGAGGGACAGGTTTAACTGGCCATCAGCTCTGCTAGTTTGTTTTGTGTTTGAGAGGGGTATTTGTTTGCCGGCTTGCTTCTTTTTTTACATTTATTTATGTAGTATATGGGGGTGGGTGAGACACGTGTGCCATGGTGCACTTGTGGATATCAAAAGACCTGTGAAAATCAGTTCTCTCCTTCCATCATGTAGTTCCAAAAATCAAACTCAGGTCATCAGGCTCCGCAGTAAGTATCTTCACTTGCTGAGCCATTTTATTTTTTTATCTTACTCTGAGACCCAAACTGGCTCAGACTCATGGGCAATCCTCCTGCTTCACCCTCTCAAGTGCTGGGATTAAAGACAAGAGCCACCATGCTGGGCTCAACTCTACTTTTAATGTTTCAGATTTCAAGTGTAGGAGAGTAAAGTAACCCACCCCAAATATGTTTACTTAATATATATTTCAGTTGGTTTGATGATTGCATAATGTATTTATGTATGAATAACATGTTAATAAAAAACAATAATAAATGAAATAATATTTTTGCTCAAGTCAAAAATGAATTCAGCTTACCTGTTCTGGGCTGCATGAACTAGGCTTGTGGGTCTGTGAAACCCCAAAGTTGAGAGCTTCTGTGCACCACTGATCCTGCACCCCGCAGCTCCACGGCTGTCACCATGCCACAAAATGAATGTATTGAATTACACCGTAAACTCTATGGATATTGTTTGGATTACCATGAGAAAAAGAGATAGTCGTGAGGCCCATGAATGTTTAAAGAAGGAAAAAAAAAATTGGTCTGAAGGCTAAGCTGTACCATAAACAGCACCATGCAGAGAAAATACAAATGAAAAAGACTTATCAAGATGTATGGAAAGAGCCCCACGAGTTGGCCCACTCCTGTAGTCCCAGTACTTGGGAGGCAGGGGCAGGTGGATCTCTGTGGGTTCAAGGCCAGCCTGGTCTACATCGTGAGTTCCAGTCCAGCTGGGGCTACAGGGAGCCCTGTCTCAAAAAGACAAAAAAAAAGTACGAAAAGAGAAAAAGAGAAACACCAAACAAAAGGATGATGAAAAGATTCCTGCCTGGGTGCCAGACAGAGGACAGTCCAGAACAAATGTATTTTCCAACATGATTAAACAAAAACAGAAAGAGAAAGGGGGAAATTGGAAGTCCCTCTGCCCAAAGTTTGTGCCCAAGAAGAAACAGAAGTATTGAAAGTTATTCAAACAGGAATGAGAAAAAAGAAGGCATAGAAGAGGACAGTTACAAAGGTCTGCTTTGTCGGTGATGGTTTTACAAGAAAACTACCTAAATCTGAAAAGTTCATTAGGCCAATGGGCCTATGTTTCAAGAAGGCCTGTGTAACACACCCTGAGCTGAAAGCTACCTTTTACCTGGTGTGAAAAAGAATCCATCATCCCCACTATATACAACTCTGGGTGTAATCACAAAAGGTACAGTTATTTAAGTCAATGTGAGCGAGTTGGGCCTGTGACACAAGGAGGCAAGGTTGTCTGGGGAAAGTAAGCCCGGGTCACCAACAATCATGAAAATGATGGCGCATAAATCCAGTCTTACTGGTTTGACATCAGTTTCATACATGTCACTCCTGATCATTATTGAAGATGACAAACCAGTCAGGAAAACAACTACCACTGTGATACTTCAGAATACTACCAAGCAGCCTTACATATGTGCAGTCATCAAGAGAAGTATTTACCAGTTGAAATTCAAGTTATAATTTGAAAGAGATAATACTGAAGTATAAAATATAAAGTCATACTAAAGTATAAAAGACCAGAGCCAAGCGTGGTGACATACACCTTTAATCCCAGAGACAGAAGCAGGTAGGTCTCTCTGCAAGTTTCAGGCCAGACTGTTCTACATAGTTCCAGGACAGTCAACACTATGTGTGAGACCCTGCTCAAAAAAAAAAAAAAGTATAAAACCAATGGCCTATCCTTGCCTCAGATTGATCCATAGTAGTGATGGGGTGGGGAAAAGGATAAGGAGAAAATTTTTTTATTTTTCATTAGTATATGCTAGCTATACATAACGATGGGTTTCACAGTAGCATTCTCATGCAAGTCTACAATGCAATTTGATAATATTCATCCCCAATACCCCCAATCCCATTACCACTGATCCACTTCCTCTTAACTCCCTTCCACTCTCATCTCATGTCTTC